>NW_007377639.1:141990-263281 GCF_000475195.1 Diaphorina citri
GTATGTGTGTACTACAGGTTTAAATGGGAAAATATGAAAAGGTGGTATACAAAATATCTCAAGAACGGTTAGTCGTAAAGCGATGAAATCATATGTGTGTACTACAGGTTTAAATGGGAAAATATGAAAAGGTGGTATACAAAATATCTCAAGAACGGTTAGTCGTAAAGCAATGAAATTTGGTATGATATACCGGTATGGTCCAAGGACGCGACTGTAACAATTTGGTCAAATTCGGATAGTCACTCATCCAGATTTTAACCAAAGTCAATGTTTCTTCAGTGGGAAAAGGTGGTATACAAAATATCTCAAGAACGGTTTGTCGTAGAGCAATGGAATTTGGTATGCTATACCGGTATGGTCCAAGGACGCGACTGTAGCAGTTTAGTAAAAATCGGATAGTCACCCATCCAGATATTAACCAAAGTCATTGTTACTTAACAATTGTTTCGTGAGAAAAAGGTGGTATACAAAATATCTCAAGAACGGTTTGTGGGAGAGCGATGAAATTTGGTATGCTATACCGGTATGGTCCAAGGACGCGACTGTAACAATTTGGTTAAAATCAGATAGTCACCCATCCAGAAAGTCAAGGTTTTTCTCGAAGGTAACTCCCAGGTCTTTGTAGAATTCAACATAGTTTAGGGGGGTGTTATTTATGTTGTAAGTGTATGTTATTGGGGTTTTAGAACTAGTAAAGTTCATAACATAGCACTTATTGGGATGGAAGTTAAGTCACTGTTGCTTAACCCTTATTTCGTAAACGGTAAGAGACATCGAAAACATTTGGTCATTCGGATGTGAATAATCTAATCTATGTGATTTTTCACGCCGAAAAGAATGGTGCTACTTTTAGCACGCTCTGACTTACAGTTGACAAGTTACGGGTTCGATACTCCCCTGTGTCAACAAATTTCCCTTTTATTTGTGAATCATTAACAAGTAAGCATGTGAATAGTTAATCCCATGTGATTTTTTACGCCGAATCGAATGGTGCTACTTTTAGCACTCTCCGACTTACAGTTGAGAAGTTGCGGGTTCGATACTCCCCTGTGTCAACAAAATTCCCTTTTATTTGTGAATCATTAACGAGTAAGCATGTGAATAGTTAATCCCATGTGATTTTTTACGCCGAATCGAATGGTGCTACTTTTAGCACTCTCCGACTTGTAGAGAGCCAAGCGCTTATTGATGTGAGATCTTCCTGCAGATGTTCGCAATCTTCTGTGTTACGGATTATTTTGAATATTTTCAGATCATCAGCATATAGTAGTACCTGGGAGTGTCTAATTAGCCTATGCAGGTCATCATACGTCAGTATAAACAGCAGGCTACTTAATTTACTGCCTTGGACTATACCCGAGGATGGAGTAATAGGGTTCGATCTTTTGTTTAAGTACTTGACATAGATTTTCCTGTTTTTCAAGTATGAGGCGAACAGTTGTGTCAGAGGGATTGAAAAGCCAACTTTAATCAGTTTGTCCAGTATAGCATCATGGCAGAGACGGTCAAAACATTTTTCCACATCGGTATATACCGTGTGTACCTGACCGTGTTGTGAAATGGCCCGAGCAGTGAAATCACAGAACTCTACCAGATTACTAACCGTAGACTTGTGATTAACAAACCCATGCTGCTGAGGTGAGATATTATTGAAGATGAATGATGACATCTTGTCATACAAAACACCTTCAAATATTTTAGCAGCTACATTTAGATTACTAATGGGTCTGTGTCCTGAGACATCCTGTTCGCCACTTTTCTTAGGAACCGGCGTGACAATGGATTCTTTCAACAAGGAGGGAAATTGTTTTGTTTTAAGGGCCAAATTTATGATAATGGTAAGTGGAATTTTTATCTGGTCCACACACTGAGAGTATATAAGTGGTGGTATACCATCGGGACCTGGTGGTTTGTTGGTGGGCATCCTAGTGATTTCCGCACCTACATCTCCTTCCGATACTTCCGTTAGGTTAAAAAGTTCGGTGTGATGAGAAGTATCGGGTAAGTATAAAGGGAAGGGGACTGGTTATATGCATTTTTAAAAAGATCAGCAAAGCCGTTCACTATACTCGTATCTTCAGGATCTGTTAGGAGTTGGTCTTTATAGGTCAGGTTACGTTTGGACCCATCAGTAGTTTTCTCTTTTTTCAAATTCCAGAAGGACTTGCTGTTCCCCTTCTTTAATTCCTCCGTGATATGATCAATATGGGATAGTCATGCTTAATAGATTTTCTTATTTTCTTACGGAGTGTTACATATTCTTGTTGTTGTGCTGATGATCTATTCTTCATTTTTCTCAGTCTTTCCTTCCTTTTATAAGTAAGTTGTGTTTCCCTGGTCCACCATTTGGGAAATTTGGGTGTGAAAGGTTTGGAAGGATAAGTAGGTATGCAGACTGAGAAGGCATTATTCAGAGTAGTGTAAAATATTGATAATGCCTCATTCACATCATCAACATTTAATAAAATATTCCAGTTGATTTTGCTTAGCTCGGCTCTCAGTTGGGGTATATTGGCCTTTTTAAAGTTAAAATTGCGTGTACTATCATTGGGTGAGTTATTATGTATTATGTTAGGATTGTCATATCTACGGAGTTCAATATTTAAGGTCCAAGCTGGGTGGCGAAAGTTTTCATCCACCAGACCATCACACTTCTCTACTGTGAGTGTGGGGGCAGTCCGTCTAGTCACACGTGATTTATGAAAGTTGCTGAAACAAAGGTCCAGACTGTAGCAGAAATCACCAAAGCCATCTGTCAACTGAAGAATAGAAAAAGCCCGGGTAGCGACGCCATAACCTCCGAACTCATCAAAGGCGCAAGAGCCACATCCACCCACCTACTCTTTGAAAAACGTCAAATTTTTCATCATTTTCTGCTGCTGCTTCCGCTTCTTTTTTGACGTTGACCGCTCTACAGCCTAAACCACTGGACCGATTTTAATGGTTGATGGCTCATTTTTTTTTTCTAGTGAGTGGTAGGTGTGCCTTTTCATATTTTCAAGGCTCCCAAAAGGCACTTCGGCCTTAAATTTGATAAAAGACTGATTCTCTTCTCATGATGTTGGTTTTTAACTGATAAGTTTTAAAAGTGGGTTAGGCCTTAGAACCAGTGCTACGTGTGTAGGGATAGCAATCCCGCAGGCTTTTGAATCCCGCGGGATCTCACGCGGGTTGTGACCAATTCCGCGTGGGATTTTGCGGGATTTACAAGTATTACCCGATTTACCCGCGAAATTCCGCAGTTCTAACACTGAAAGTATAACATAGGTACTCCATAATGGTTAGAACACCCTACCCATCATCATCATATACTAAAGGCTAGGCCTTGTCGTTGAAGCTATTCATCTCTATCTCTTGCAGCACACTTCAATGATTCGAACGACGAACATCCCATGGTTTCCTGGATATCATGGAAATACGGCATTCTAGGACGTCCTCTTGGTTTTTTCCCTTCTACCTTTCCTTCAAATATGTTACTGAGGAAATCATTGTGTCTGATAATGTGACCGATCAGTTTTGTTTTTCTGGATGCAATGAAGTTCATCAGATATCTTCTCTCCTTCACTTCCGCTAACACTCTTTCATTACTTTTTTTCTCAACCCATGATTGAAATCACCGAGCAGGATGAGGCTGCTGTCTGTGAGTTCATCTCTGTCACAAAGTTTTAGGACAAAATCTTCCATGGTTTTCGGTTTGACGGGGGGAGGGATATAACATAGAACCAGGTAAACCTCCTGGTTAAAAATGCTTAACTTCAAGTACATCGTCTGAATGCTAACAGAGTTCTGACTCCAACTTGTAATGGGGGTTACAGTGATGCATTTTTTCACCGCCACCAACAAACCACCACCAGTGGCTTTATTAGAAATGGAAAGGTCCCGATCCTGCCGGTATACATCGTAGCGAGAGTCAAAAAGTTCGCTAGATGCAACATCGGCTTGGAGCCAGGACTCTGTAACACAGACGATGTCATAATCCTCTGCCAGTAAGTTTAATGAAAACCTATCAGTTTTACTGTTTAATCCAGTGGTATTCTGATAGTATACTCGTACTTGTTCCATTACACCTCGGTTCGATACTGTATCAGCTGAAGCTGATGTATGATGAGTACCGGGTGTGCCTGAGTTACTGATACGAGGTTGAGGGGGAGGGGGGGACGGGGAGGCCGAAATGTCCCTTACACTCAGGTTATCAAATGAAGGTGTAATGTGAGAGAGGGAGTTTGAGGAGTTATTGTGAATGGGTGATGATAATGATCGTGATGATGACGATGATAAGGGAGTTTGAGGAGTTATTGTGAATGGGTGATGATAATGATCGTGATGATGACGATGATGAGAAGTTAGAATCATCTAGACCAGATTTGAGTTTTTCCTCATACTCCTCTCCCATGTTCTTTAGCAATTCCGCTGGAATATCATCAATACCAGCTGCTTTCTTCTCTGTTAATTCTTTCAAAGCTTTGTCAAATTCAGATCTCATTATCTCTGGTCCTTTTGAGTCATCTTCTACACCCTACCCAACCCACAATATTACCAGTTTATTAAACGGTATAAAAGGAAATGAAATATCCAATGTTGATTAGGACCAGCTACATGAAAGTTAACCAATTATGTTACCTACTATGATGTATTTCACTCGGAAATGATCAGAACTTACCAAAACTTACCCAATGATGTTACTATGGCATTTTTCACTCGGAAATTATCGAAACTTACTAAAACTTACATAATGATGTTTTTATGGTATTTTTTCACTCGGAAACGACCCGAACTTAATAAAACTTACCCAAAGATATTACTATGGTGTTTTTCACTCAGAAATAACCCAAACTCACCAAAAGACCAGATTCGTCATTGCAAATTGAAAATTTGCATTGCCATTGTTAGGATCTACTGGCATTGGTCTTTGTAATACGTCACGATAGGATAAAGTAGGGTAGGGGTAAAATACATGGTTCGGATGAGGTTATTTCTGCAGCTTCTAACTTTTCTCTATCTTTTTTGGTGATGGTCCAGGTCTCGCTTCCATATGTTAGCACAGTCCAAACAAACGTTTTGATAAAATTTTTTCTGGTATTTATACTAAGATGTCTGGATGTCAATAGCTGGTATTTATTCTGGAATGCTTGTTTTGCTAGGGCAACTCGTTTTTTGATGTCAGGAGTGGACTTGTTGTTAGTTTTGATTGTGCTTCCAAGATAACAAAATTCTTGGACTTGTTGTATCTGCACATTTCCTAGTTTTATATTGGCAGCAATGTCAAGTGTTGTAAGGGCTGGGTGGGGGTGGGGTACCTGAGGACAGAGTGGGGGTTGGTGTTGTACAGGAGGGGGGTTGGTGTTCAAGTGAAGCAGACTCGGTATGTTCCTAGATGGAGCAGGACTTTGTGTGTGTCGTGTAGTGTGTCGAGCTTGCTTATACTTGGTCAGCTTGTGTTGGGTTCGAGACTCGTGCTGTGCATGTATCCTATGCATGACGTCAGAACTAGGTCTACCTGTCACTCTACCATGCACTTTGGTTATTATATTCATGCAGAGTTTTTGTTTGCCCTTTCCGTTCAGGTGGAGTCTATCTCGCGAGTAGGTACCCATGTGTAAAAAGGTCTTGGGGTCAATGTAGGTGAAATTGTTATACTGGCTGATGTGATGCTTTATCTTACAGTTAATTTTCAGAATGTGAGAGTTGATATTCCGAACATCATACCTAGGGGGAGGGAGAACAACGAAAATTTTAAACTGTTTACACTTTTCGTGAAGTACCGAATAAGATTTTACCAAGTTGTCAAATGGCGTCTTAAAGATATCATTGGTCCCTGCAACAACACAGATGTTAGTATTAGGTTCTAATTTGTTTACATGAATGGCTGATACAACTTGATGCAATTTTTTCCCTGGCATGGCAATACAATTTACTTTACAATTGGGAGGGGCAAACGTTTTTAGAATAGAAGTTAAGTCCCTACAGTGGCTATCTCCTATGACCAATAAATTATTGCAGGCAGTGGTAGAATTTAGACTGGGTGACGCATCTGGAGGTTGAGAATGGTCTGGAGCGGATACTGATGGCTTGTCTTGTATTGGGGATGGTTCAGACAAAGGCTGAGGGGCGGCAGAAGTTGAAGCTGGAGTGGATAATGGCGGCGGCGGGGGCTCGTCTTGCAATATATTAGGCAAGGGCTGAGTGGGGGCGGAAGTTGAGGCTGGATTGCACTGAGGTTGAAGGGCGGAAGAGGTTGAGCTATACGGTCTCGGAGCGTTTTTCAATGCCTCAAGTTGACAACTGAGATTCTTCTTGCTAGTCTCAAGGTGTTGAATGGTATTTGTCATCTCTTCAATCCTCCGGCGGAGTTCAGCTTCAATTTCATTGCTTTTTGTCATATTTCTTTCAGAGTCCTCAGTTAATGTAGTATTGTTCCTTTGTTCTTCTTTAAATTTGGTTTCAAAGTGTATGGCTTTTTGGACTTCTTTATGTAGTAATTGAGATAGGTTTCCTATTTGTTCTCTATGTAACTCGTTTAGTTTTAATTCTGTGTTAAAACTTTCTAGGATAGAGCTAATTTTGATTGTTAGGGATTCTGGCAGATCAATTTGGTGTACTTTGTTGCTCTACGCTCATACGTCATATTATGGAAAGTTTCTGCAAAAAGTTATGAGATCCCCCCAAAAAATACCACTTCGTGGCATAAAAAAAGACCCCACCAAATCGTTCCTCCCAAAGTAAATCAAGTGTCCAAAAAAATAAACAAAACTCCATCCCACCCCAAAAAAGATTAGAAATCAATTTCGTACCCCGCCTTTTATTCACTTCATAATTTGTGATTTTGTGTGCTCCTCCTTCAAGTAGTATCTACCTTTCTTTCCCCTTTCCCCTCATTGCACTCCTCTTTCCTCTAATATTACTTCTGCTTCACTGTATTAGCGGCGTGCAATGCTTTAAACATTAAATCGATGGCACGCCGCCAATACAGTGAAGCAGAAGTGATATTAGAGGAAAGAGGAGTGCAATGAGGGGAAAGAGAAGTAGGTGGCACGCCGCCAATGGAGTGAAGCAGAAGTAATATTAGAGGAAAGAGGAGTGCAATGAGGGGAAAGAAAGGTAGATACTACTTGAAGGAGGAGCACACAAATTATGAAGTGAATAAAAGGCGGGGTACAAAATTGATTCCTAATCTTTTTTGGGGTGTGATGGAGTTTTGTTTATTTTTTGTGGGCACTTGATTTATTTTGGGAGGAACGACTTGGCGGGGTTTTTTTTTTTATGCCACGAAGTGGTATTTTTAGGGGGTACTAGATACCCACCAAGAAATGTCAAAGGACGATTATTGTAGTTTGCCACGAAAATTAACTCGTGGAGTTCGAGTATAATACTTGAGTTAAGCAACCTCCCTGGCCGAGTATGTATCACACTTGACTTGCATGCAGGAGGTCCGGGTTCGATTCCCGGCGGGGCCGAGGTTTTTTTTTCGGCTCTGTGATTGGAGTTCGGGGTGCACTCAGCCTCGTGAAAACAATTGGGTAGCTACTTTAATCAAGTAGCGACAAGTGGCGATATTACCATTGTAAAAAGATTATTGAAATGTGGAAATTGATTGCAAAGGAGGCACTTGGTAATGTTGTGATATCCACAAAAGTTGAGAAAAAGCTCTGCTTTACCACAAAGAATTTGAAATTTGAGATATAAAACTTGAGTTATGTGTGTGGGTACGTAGTGTTGTTGAGCAAGTCAAATTAAGCTCTTCTTCAATTGAAAATATTTTTGTTTGAAGGAGTGACATAGTTCCTTCTTTTGTTTACTCGAATACAATACAATTTCTTCCTTTGATATTGTTTTCTCATAAAGTACAATTAAGTTAATTGAGAACAGTACCTATCTCATAACAGTCTGTTCATAAAATCTCAGGTCACCCTTTTATTTATTATTATTATTATTATTTTTACTGTTCACCCTGGGAAGCTAAAATTTAGCATGCAGCCCTTGATTATGATGAAGAATTTTGGGAGGTACTCGAAATTTTTGAAGGGCTCCCCAGGGGCGGCGCCAGAGGGACCAACTTTTTTTTAAAAGAGAACACCCTACTTGTTATACATCATAATTACAATAGGTCTTAAAGAACGTAGTACTTTGGTACAAGTTTGAGCTCGATCCAACAACCGGGGCCGAAGTTATGGCCTATTCAAATGTTCATTTTTCCATGTTCTCCCGCTAATAGGAGAAGCACCCAAAAACGGGAAATTCATATCGATTGGTAATTTGTGTTAGTTGCGGCGGCGGAAGTTTTAAAAATCAACGTTGACAAAGATGTAATGTATGAAGAATTCCAAATATTAAAACCTAGTATTGAACAGATCTTTCCTAAAACAGACATTAATTCCCAAAATAAATGGCAGTTGATTTTTCAAAATTTAGCTTTACAAAATGTGAAAAATGTGGGCTTAAGTCCAGCCATTCCATGAAAAAAACTTGAATCAGACACCCTAACAGTTGTTGAAATGCATGTTCAAATAACTAAATTGCTGAAGAGACTAGAACAAAGGATGAATGATAAATTCTTTGGAAGCCAAGCGAAGAAAATTATTGACAAAGTAAATCCAGACCTAGCTGAATCAATGAAAACAGATTTCTCTAACTTTTATAGTAATGTAATTGCGTACCTGAAAAAAAGGTATGATTTCTCAGATAGTAATATCCTTTCAATGTTATTGTTTATGATCCTAGATAAAGAAATTTGTTACTCGTGAGTTAGTTGCGGCGGCGGAAGTTTTAAAAATCAACGTTGACGAAGATGTAATGTATGAAGAATTCCAAATATTAAAACCTAGTATAGCACAGATCTTTCCTAAAACAGACATTAATTCCCAAAATAAATGGCAGTTGATTTTTCAAAATTTAGCTTTACAAAATGTGAAAAATGTGTTCAAGATAGTATCATTTGTGATGAGCATTCCAAGCTTGAACTGTTATGTAGAGAGAGTTTTCTCTCAAATGAACCTGAAATGGACAGATATCAGGAACAGGTGTTCAGCTGCCATGATTTCAAGTGAACTTAAAATAATGTTCAATTACACTATCTCTTGCACACAATTTTACCCATATCTCAATGGTAAAAAAGATCCCCCACAAAAACACAAATGTGAAAAAAAGGCCAAGTTCCTATCCAAAAATGTCGGCCTATAAAAGTGGTGAGATCAGAAAACAAAGGCCAAGTCTGCATTCCCAGTTTTTCGTGCCTGCTGAATCTTAATTCCTTCAACCTTCTCTCAGTTTCAACTTGGCTTTATTTTCTCTTCGGATTTCACGTTTAATTATTTATTTATTTGATGAGTGAGTGAGTGAACGAGTGAGTAAAAAAATTGCGATTTTTGCGCCTCTATATCTCCGGAACTACTTGGTATTAAGAGCTCAAATTTTCAAGGTATGTTTATATACCTTACCTAAATATGTACCCTGAATTTCAAAAGATTATCTTCAGAGGAATCCGATCTATGAAGGTGAGAAAAACCTGCCGAATCGGTTCGTGTAAAGATACACAGACGTGCTTACTGGAACTTGGCCTGGCGCACTGGAAGTGAATAATTTTTAATTTCTAATTTCATTAATAAATCTGAAGAAAAAACAGTTGATTTTTAAAAATTGAGTGTTTTTTTTTCTTCCGAAAATTGCAGGGTGAGGGCTAGGGGGGTTAAAAAAGCTGCTTGTCCCGTATTTTCATCCAAAATCCCGTTTTTTTTACGTTTTAGGTCGCTTGTCCCGTTTTGGGCTGAAAATGATCTGGCAACCCTAAACTTGACCCTAGCTTTGTGTTCAACTTCACTATCTACATCACTGGAAACATTGGCTAACTTACTCTGATAGAACTTAATCTTGGATGTCAAGTCAAGAGAAGATAGGTATATCAGACATAGCAAATAATTTCAGTACCAAGTTCATAAATGATATAATAGACCTAAAACAAAATAAAGGAGATATGCAGACAAAACTGGAAATCAATTACAGAGCAGACCAAATTTCAAATTGGATCAAGTCTTCAATTGCATAAAATTGTGAAAAATATCAATGCAAACAAAGGACCTGGATATGACAAAATCAGGCCAAGAGCCAAGGCCAAGAAAACAAATTTGATATGGTTAGAAGAAATATTGAAGCACATAATAAATGAAATTATAGAAGCAGGAAAAATACCAGAAATAATGAAGATCATTACAACTACACCTGTACCTATATAAGAAAGGAAAAAAGAATGAGTACCAAAATTACAGACCTATAGGAGTTTTATCTTGTATAGAGAAAATATTAGAAAAACATATAAACAATGAATTAACTCAGTACATAGAAGATAATGCAATTTTACATGAGAATCAACATGGTTTTAGGATAGGAAAAAGCACAACAACATTACTTAACAAATTTACAGAAGATATAAATGTAGCACTAAATGAAAATAAGTATTGTGTGACATCATCATTAGATTAAAAAAAAGCTTATGACACAATTAATCATGAGAAATTGATAGAAGTTTTAGATAAAATACTAGAAAGTGAAACAAAAACATTGTTCGAAAATTTCTTCCATGAACGATATCAAGTAGTCAAGATTGGGAAGGAATCTTCTTATATTATAAGAACGAGATCCATTCACAGTTCACACACTGATCGCTCTATCTCGAGAACCACAACACCTAGAAAGCTGAAATTTGGTAGGAATATTCCTTTTATGGTCTAGGTGTGCAATAAGAAAGGATTTTGCGAAAATCTAAACCGATCCTGAGATAGGTATGATCAATTTTTCATCGCTAAAATCTCCATAAGAAATACACAGAGTACAGAGACTGCGGGAGAGAAAACTTTTCCTCGCTCCCCTAATATTTGAGTTTCGTTTATGTTTTTAGTTTGACAACTATGCAGCTAATAGGGAGCGCGCAGCGCGACCGTATTTTTTATTATTTTCTACAAGTTCGGCCATGCCTTTTCTACAAGTTAGGCCATGCCTCGGGATGAACTAGCGGGATTCCGGAGCGAAGCGACGGAATTCAGCTAGTCTTATATTATAAAAACGAGATCCATTCATAGTTCACATTTCATAGTTCACACACTGATCGCTCTATCTCGAGAACCACAACACCTACAAAGCTGAAATTTGGTAGGAATATTCCTTTTATGGTCTAGATGTGCAATAAGAAAGGATTTTGCGAAAATCTAAACCGATCCTGAGATAGGTATGATCAATTTTTCATCGCTAAAATCTCCATAAGAAATACACAGAAAGCAGAGTCTGCGGGAGAGAAAACTTTTCCTCGCTCGCCTAATATTGAGTTTCGTTTATGTTTTTAGTTTGATAAAAATACAAGTTCGGCCATGCCTTTTCCACAAGCTTGGCCATGCCTCGGGATGAACTAGCGGGATTCCGGAGCGAAGCGACGGAATTCAGCTAGTATAATTTAGCTAGGTTTTCCTACGTTTAATATTTTCTCACGCTTTTAGATCGAACCCGCGGCCTAGCGCTTACAAGGCAGACGTTTATGTTTTTAGTTTGATAACTACAAGTTCGGCCATGCCTTTTCCACAAGTTTGGCCATGCCTCGGGATGAACTAGCGGGATTCCGGAGCGAAGCGACGGAATTCAGCTAGTAAAATATAAGGTTTGGCCATGCCTCGGGATGAACTAGCGGGATTCCGGAGCGAAGCGACGGAATTCAGCTAGTATAGTAATAAAATCAAAGTAATTTGTGGACTAATACAAGGAGCCATAATTTCACCTATCCTTTTTAATCTGTATGTGAAAGATATACATGATATTGGATTAAAAACCAATATTTTACAATACGCTGATGATACTTTGTTATATTGCATTAGTGAAGATTTATACGAAGCCAATAGCAAGATTCAAAATGATTTAGACAGAATAATAATTTGGTTATCTCAAAAAGATATTTTTGTAAACAAAGAAAAAACAAATTCGATCGTATTCGAAAATCCAATGACAACACGATTCAGACCAAGAAATGAAACTGTTCTAAAAATTCATGAAAACAAATGTATTGATGACAAAAGAAACAATATGTTATGCAATTGCAATATAATTAAAAAAGAAACTTCTATAAAATACCTTGGTGTACATTTGGATAAAAACATGAAATGGAAAACACAAACCCAATACAGAAACAAATTGAATTCAGTAATGTATCAAATGAAACATATAGAAAAAGTT
This sequence comes from Diaphorina citri, assembly GCF_000475195.1. Lineage (NCBI taxonomy): Eukaryota > Metazoa > Arthropoda > Insecta > Hemiptera > Psyllidae > Diaphorina > Diaphorina citri. Next base: position 154,201 of record NW_007377639.1, read on the forward strand.
TTACCACTAACAACGAAATGCATGATATATAAAACTTTATGTGAATCTATATTAAGATATGCCATTGAAAGTTTCAAGGGGCCTTTTCTTGAGAAGTGTTAGGTGTGGTGTTGTGTGTTGGTCTTAACAAGCTCCAATGAATGAGAAGGTAACTCTCATTCCTTGGAGGGGGGTTATAACAGTTTGTTCCACCCTGTATATTGAAATGTACACACTCTGTACACACAAGTCTACTCGAGGAAAACTTTTGATTGTACTGAACTTATTACATGCTCTGCTCTGATTTGTTTCCAATTATTTCACATTCTCTTTCTTCAGCACATTTTAAATTCGAAATTTCCCAAAGAAAATCCCCCAATCCCTGCGGTCATTTCAATTTCGTACAAAAACGCCTCATGGAATTTGTTAGCATTTGCAAGATGCTGTACGATTCAAATTTAATGAAATATTGTTGAATAACAGAAATTGTCTTAAGATATTTCTGGAATCATTCTCTTAATGCCATTCTATTCAATTTTTAATCAACCCATGAAAAGTGTGAAAATAGTAAAACCTTGGTCAGACTATGTTACTAAAGGTCGTATTCTATCCTAACAGCAAGAACAATCACGTCAGATACGTGCATATACTTACTATTTACATTATAGGTATAATATATGTATAATATTAGCATTATATTTATATTGTAGGCTTTACACACATGCTATAATATTTGTAGTTGGGTTCACTTACATGCTAAGTACTGCACTACTGCATGTTTGCTTCATTTTCTTTTGCTTGAGCTCTAAGACTTTGATATTATGAGTCAGGGCTATGACTTCGATTTCCACGTGCTTTGGGAATATGTCTTTTTTCTGGCTTTCTTGTGGGATGTCCATTTTCTTTTGTTTGTTTTTGGCAGGTCCAACAGTATGTCCTGTGTACTGGTATTTACACATTATATCAATTTTTTTTTCTGAAAAATATAAATATTATTATTCAGATTCGTATAATGTACATTAGATTTAATTTAATTAAACAGATTACATAATCTCCGCTAATTACATAATCTTAGTGGAGAATGTAGGATAGTATCACTTAAAAAATGTTCAATTACTCCTGGTTTCCACTTCATTTTGGTGCCCAGTGCAATCTCTTCGTCTCTGTGGACAATTGGACATAGGCATTGAACAGGATTTTCACATACATAGTGAATTCAAGCACATACACAACACACACTCAGTAATGTATGTCTTCATAAACATTCAAGTATTTAAAATTAATGATATGTCTTGCACGCGAACATTTAGAAAAAAGAAAGCGTTTCCAAAACCCATAATAAAATATACGGAAAAGCGTTGAGAAATGAAAAAGGAAGGACAGGGGTGGAGAGGTGGGGAGAAAGACATTCCAAGCCTTATGTGTAATGAAACCATTTTTCAAAAGTCTAGAAATGTGCATGTGAATATGTTAGTGTGTATTTATTCACCTGCATGGGAAAGTGGTAAGTGTACATAGTAGATATCTAAGGACTTCAAATAATGCACGGTTTCTTAGGTAGTAATATGTATTGTTTAGGTATCTTACTATGAACTTGGTAAAATGCATACGTCCAAAACAGAAGATGTCAAGAGGACAGAACGAATACCATGTCCGGCTGCTGTCGGTTTTTCTACAAACATCAAAGGAGATTTGTGTTCGTTGTCTCTGTGGTGTGAATTGAAATGTAAACATTTTCACTTTAGTAATTAGTTGCTACTCGCTTATTGAAGTGTCTGGGTAGTCTAGAAAACTAGGTTGTACTTTTGAAAAAAATTAAATAGATCACAAAAATACAATAACTTTTTAAAAATATTTCAACTCATGAGTACAAGACGAATGCTCGCAAACAACAGTTTGTTGACAACTGCACGGGCAGTGTAAAATAGTAAGATTTGTCAATTTGCAAACGTTTGTAAACAATGCGCGCTTGGTGTAACATCACCTTAAGAATGTATTTTAAAATCCATTTTGCTCATATTAACAAACTACAAAGTAAGATGGAAAAAAAATGGTGATTTTCAAATGTATGTACATACATTTCCAGGCCGATTTAGAAATCCATTTGGATATAAAACTTGACACACTTCTCAAATAGTAAGATTTGTGAATTTTCAAACGTTTGCGAACAATGCACGCTTGGTGTAACATCACCTTAAGAATGTATTTTAAAATCCATTTTGCTCATATTAACAAACTACAAAGAAAGATGGAAAAAATGGTGATTTTCAAATGTATGTACATACATTTCCAGGCCGATTTAGAAATCCATTTGGATATAAAACTTGACACACTTCTCAAGCCTCCATACCTTACATTGTATTCTTGACGTCAAGTTGTCTCCAACTTTCTTCAATCATTTTCTAGAAAACTTTACTCTTCTATAAACCAAAGAAGTAGGTACAGAGAAAAAGGTCACCCTGTTATGAATCCCAATACATGATACATAGGAGTGATATGGCGTAACTTCAAACATTAGTCCCGGTTCAAAATCAAGCTCGCCTTTTGGAACGAAGAGTTGGCACTATGAAAATGTAGACTATAACTTCTACATTTCGCCTTTACATTTCTTATGAATCCCAATACATGATACATAGAAGTGATATGGCGTAACTTCAAACATTAGTACCGGTTCAAAATCAAGCTCGCCTTTTGGAACGAAGAGTTGGCACTATGAAAATGTAGACTATAACTTCTACATTTCGCCTTTACATTTTAATAATTTTGAGTACCTATATTTTTGTTTTGTGTTTATAATATATATGTATTTGAGAGAGAAAGAGAAAAAAAGTTGGTAATAATAATTATGTAAAGTATACGTATATGAAACACGCGGATAGCAGAGGAAGACCTTAAAGAGAAACGTAAGGGGAGTTTAATACATTCGAGACATTGTGTGTTCTAGTTTTATTTCTACAAATTATTATTGTTGTTGTTATGGAAAAAAAAGTCACAAAATGTTGCTCGTATAATATGTGGGTATAATAATGGAAAACAATAACTTTTTTGCTTGACAAATTCATATTCGGGAAAAGTTTCTGTGCAAGCATTAATTTTAATGTATACACGGCGGCGGAGACTATGTATACCAATACCACCACCAGCTTTCCTCTACATAGCTTATAGGGTCTGCTCATATTAGGCTAAATTACCTTTAGCGTATTTCTTGATGATCAGGAGGGCATGGGTTCCATCCTAATTAAGATTTAGAATTTTTTTTATATATATATCCTCAACACTGTTTGAGCCAAGGGACTCTTTAGTCCTATTTGAGCAGCATAAATAAGCACTATTAATAATTTTTTTTGTTCCATCCCCAGTCCATACTTCCAGAAGATCTTCTCGGAAACACCATGCAAGCATCCTGTGATTGTCCTCAAAGATGTGCAAGGCTGGGAGATACAGGCTATCGTCGACTTCATGTACAAAGGAGAAATCAGTGTAGGCCAAGACCAAATTACGTCCCTTATCAAGGCCGCCGAAAATTTACAGGTAAGAAAAAAGAGAAAGTTAAGTAAAGCTGTCTCGTTTTCTTCCCAAAGTCTTTTGCCTATCCAAATCCCCATTTCTTCGTAATATGTATTAGTTGCCGACCCAACAGTTGTTTGTATTGTCATTTGGATATATACCTTTGCCAGCTCCAACTTCACAAAAAATATCTGGTTTCACAAAGAAACTGTCTGAAATGGTCATATACCTAATTTTAAAAATCATAATTCCGATGCTTTACGAGTTCAATGGACTATACACCGTCGTAAACCCAGAAGCCCAGAAAATTATGACTCCCATCCCCCAGTCTTTTTTTTTAAAGGTTTTGCGTCTACATGGCCATTAAAATTAAGTTAATTTTTGAGCCACAAAAGAAAGTCCTAAATTATACCGGGTGAATCGGTTTTCTGGCAAAAAAAGACTCGCCATTGTAAGAATTTTTTTTTTAATTTTCGTAGCTAAAACCTTTGTAGACCTAACATTCTATCTCTCTTGAAAGGAAATTGTAATTATTAAAAAATAGTTTTCTCCTATACTTTAATTTAAATGATCAGGCAGTTTCAAAAAATTTTATCCGATCTCAATACTTTCTCATAGCTTTTGGTATAGGTTCCCTATACATATCACTCAAATCAGTAATTTAGTAAGAAAGAAAGAGGTCAAATAGGGGCCCGAAACTAACCCAGTTTCGGCCGTATCCTGTATACAGGGCAAAATATTCTAGGCAATAACATCATTTTTTATACACATAAAATCGACTTTCCTTACTTTCTTTTTAGTATCTATCAAATTTTTAATGTTTACTACAATAATTTTGAAATATATTGATACAGGGTGGGGATAGAGATGAGGGGAAACCCTCCCCCCAAATAGTTAACTGGGGTAATATTATGACTGTGTTTTATTTGTTGTAAACTTTTCCTTAGCTTTTTTATCACTTTGGCGGTATTCCTATCTCCTTTTCTCCCGTCTTTGAAAATTGGACTTTCCTCAAATTATGCCCATTATATGTAGGTATGGCGTAGCTAGTCAATCTCGCCAGTTTGCCCCCAGATTTGTATGGGAACTAGATGACCCAACCATGACGTTATTAGGGGGGGGGATGCTTGAAGGTCAATCAAATGGAAATTTAACCTAATGAAAGTTATCAAAAAGCTTTTAATCACGCCATATTTGTGTTCCAATTGTACACCATTACTTAAGCAATCCATAGCTTTTTTTTTTTTACTTTTTATTATCAATATGTTTTGGGAATCTATAGTATACAAGGTAATGAGAAAGTATTGCAATCGGTCCAACTTTTTCCTACTACCTACTCGACATCAATTTGTGAATTTGGTTTCCTCCCATCTCAGGTTCGCGGGCTTGCTCATACGGACAGTGGCCCCATGTGCAACATCGAACCCATACTCACCCCACTGGAGAACAACAACACCATCCGCAAGCCCCCCAGTGGCGGGCCGCACATTAAACCCGAAAGTGGCGGCGCCTGCTTCAGTCCCGTGCCCAGCGTGACAATGTTTAATCCTCACTTCCCTGTAGATCCGCCCCTGTCTGTAGCGTCCAGTCTGAGCTTTAACCCGAACGGGAGTGCTGACGATCGCCACTGTACGTCACCTTTACCTAGAAGAAAACAGGTATGTGTTAAAAGCTGCCAGGTTTGACCTTCGGAGCTCCCCTGTCAAATAACGTATCTTTTATAAATGTCTCTAATTATTTGAAATTTGTTATATTATTTTTACACCGTTTAGTCTGAAAAACTATGCAATTTTCCTGAAATGGGAATTACAAAAAAGTAAAGGATTTGATGTTAGCACATTGCATATACTGAGTTCATTCAGGCAATATAAAAACATTGAACTCAGTTTTTACTTTTCAACAGGTATGTGTTAAAAGTCTTTCCGTAGAAGAAAACAGGTATGTGTTAAGAGCCTTTACCTAGAAGAAAACAGGTATGTGTTAAAAGCTGCCAGGTTTGACCTTCGGAGCTCCCCTGTCAAATAACGTATCTTTTATAAATGTCTCTAATTATTTGAAATTTGTTATATTATTTTTACACCGTTTAGTCTGAAAAACTATGCAATTTTCCTGAAATGGGAATTACAAAAATGATCTCTATGAAATTCTAGAAACTTTTCAAAATACACTCACAATCTGAGTGCAATGACAAAGAGGGAGCTAGAGAGGTGAAAGATCTCTATGAAATTCTAGAAACTTTTCAAAATACACTCACAATCTGAGTGCAATGACAAAGAGGGAGCTAGAGAGGTGAAAAGCAATAATTAGGTTGTTATACAGAACCCACGCTTGTATATCTAGGTACGTACAATTGTAAATTGTACACACAGAACAAGAAGGTAGGAATAATGATTTTTTTTCCCTTCTTGGGAGAACAAGAAAAAAATGTAGAGCAGTACGAAAGTAAAGGAACAAATTTTAATAATAAAAATAATAACGAGCTCATTTGACGAAATGTCTCGACAAGTCAAGAGGAGTGAGAGCTTGAGAAGATGGAGACGAGACGAGTCGAGAGGAAAAAGCAAACGTATATACCAACAGAGAGAAAAAAAGCTATGGAAAAAATGTTCTGTTCTTTTAATTAACAAAAATGTTAAAAATAAAAGTTTGGGTGCTTGAAAAACATACGTACCACAATCAGCGGAGCTCTTCAGTTCTTTTGAATACTGGGCTAAGCAATCTGAAGCTAATGTTACACCAAGCGCGCATCGTTTGCAAACAGTGTTTGCAATCATTTTTCCACAAACATTGGCTTGCAAACAGCGTTCGTGTGTGTTCAGCCTCTCAATTAGCCTTAACTAGGGTTGTTTCAGTTTTCTGCTTTGGGCTGACATTTGGTTTTGGCTACAAATTTATGACATGAAATCAATAACATGAAATGCGTATTTGTTTCAGTTTTCTGGCAATGAGGACACAGGAGGCATCGTGAAGGAGGAGAGCGACGAGTCAAGTGATATGAACGACTCTCAGATGCAACCCATGGAACTGACAATGAATACACCACAAAATGCCAATCCAGAACACCATCACCCTAGACATCATGAGTTCTCCGAGCCCATCAGTCTTCCTCCTCATTCTCATGTAAGTTCAATCCTACTTCTTCAAGTACTTTTTCTTATGTAGCCGTCTACATACCATCATATGGTACACAGTTTAGCAGAGCTATACCGCGCACAATATGTGAGACAATAACTTACGCAGTGTTTAGGTGTGCGTGCACGATCGCGCGCGTGTGTGTGAGTAACTGAGTATCCATTGCGGAGGTTGGCCATTATCAGTGCCTTTTGATTTTGAAGGCTGCGTCTAAGAAAAAGTCGCATGACGAGATGTTGAACCATTCTCGAAGGTTTCGGAGCCAAGATGTTCTCTTCCTTGCCATAGATCTCTTCCCCAAATTGCAGGATGTGTAAATTTTTTCCTTGGATAATGAGGTGCAATATTTAACATTTTGGACCCCTGATATCTCCTGCTTCAATCCTGATCAGCTTTGATTACTTGCTGTGAAGATTTTTATTCACTCTTGGAGAGGACCTTTGAGCGTTCCTGGTAGTAGTTATGTGGGCGTGGTGGCTTGAAATCCAATAGTTTCACATATGATAACAACCAACATTATTTCATTTGTTTTCAGGAGTCTCCCATTGAAAATTCCAATTTCCCTCCTCACCTGGCTTCTATGTCAGCATTTTCTCTAACGCCCCCACACAGTAAGTATGCGAAATTGCTTACTTATATTAAATTTGATTGTTCTTCAAATGTGTCAAATATTGATTTGTTCTTCACAACTGAATCACTTTTTGTAGACATACATAGCTTCAAAACATGGGTTCTACTGCTATAGGGGTAATATCAGGATACAGGAGATCCCCAACAAGATGCAGGATAATCAGGATAATATTTTTCATCTACCCTATGGTGGTTAGAGTAGCATTTATTTTATTCCCATAAAATTGCTAACCTAAACCTTCTATGCCAAATGTTAACACTTGTTTTTCTTCTGCCATTTTCAGTGTTTTCTCTGGATTCTCATTTAGGTAAGTGTACCTACTACAAATTAGAGTGAACTCCTAGATTTCCATTGAACTTAATACCTACTTGTGGGGGGATAAATCAATATAGAAGGGTCATTCAAACACATGGACATGTTTTTTTTTTTTTTTTTTTTTTTTATTTTAAAGGGATAAATCAATATAGAAGGGTCATTCAAACACATGGACATGTTTTTTTTTTTTAATGATAATGATAGGTAATAATAAAAAGTATGAAGTACTTCTCAGAATTGGGAAAAATAAATTTTAAAGAAATCAACTTCTAAAAAATACACATCGCAAGTTGCACGGTACACAAGGTCAGATTGATTGATGTTATAAACCACGTCAATTGTTGTCAAACTGACTTAGCTTCAACTCTCATAAATCAAGATTTAATGTGACTGCTGTGTACGCAAGCCTAATTAGTAACGATTGATCTGCATTCGATTACACCGAGTAATGCCCTTCATTCTCTGGAGGAAATTCAGAGAGTGAATCATATCGATTCTTAGAAATAAATCGAAGAAAACATTACTTATACCTACCTCTACTCCAAGAAAATAGGTTGTCGATTTAATCATGGGTTCCTACTTCAAAATATGTAATTAACAGTCTGGTGTGAGCATCACACACCTTTCTACTGTGTTACGGAACTAAAAAAAGAGAGAGAGAGAGAGATATTAACTTGCAATTTTGTGTCCAGGCTTGTTTCCGGGTATGGATGGCTGTAGAAATCCCCTGATCAACGAAATTATGGAACCTCACAGGCAAGAAAATCACACATCACACACCTTTCTACTGTGTTACGGAACTAAAAAAAAAAGAGAGAGAGAGAGAGATATTAACTTGCAATTTTCTTTGTGTCCAGGCTTGTTTCCGGGTATGGATGGCTGTAGAAATCCCCTGATCAACGAAATTATGGAACCTCACAGGCAAGAAAATCACGGAATTGTTAAGAAGAAAAGTAAGTATACCTATGTATCATTTATAATATACAGTATTATAAATAAAGAACGAAACTGTTGCCCAAGGCAATCAACACTGGACCATTGAGATAACCCACAAATTTCCTTTTGTTTGTGTAGTGGGGAGACCAAAAGGACAACACAGTGCACCAAGAGGAGGACCCCCGAGATCTTGGACAAATGCAGAACTGACGGAAGCTTTACAACATGTCTGGAACAAGAAGATGACCACTTCCCAAGCCTCAAGAATATTTGGTATCCCCTACAATAGTCTTCTCATGTACGTCCGGGGCAAGTATGGTAAATCATTAAAACTGGAACAACTAAAGAAAGAATGTTTCGGAGATTTAGGTGGCCCCTTAGACTTGTTAGGTTTGGGACCATTAGGAGCAAATAACAACAACAATAATAACAACTCTACTCCAAAGTCAATGAAAGGTCCTGAACAGGATCTCATGTTGGGTCCACCAGGGTTCAACCCCGGACCATATCCCACGTCGAATTTCTATCCAGATTTCGGATCATCATTCCCAGTACCTGTAGGAATGGTTCATCTTTTACCACAATCTGAGAAAAACAGGGAGCCTTCGCCATTGGACTATGCCAAGGAAGATGCACGGAGAGACAAACCACCAACTCCAAATTCAAAAGAGCTTGATCTCCGTCGTGAGAGTCCAATGCACCATCGGAGTCCACTGCAAAATAGAAGTCCAATAGAGAATGCTGTAAGTAATGACGAGGATGAGCGAAACCACGTTCATCCCGGAGCACAACACAATGGAGGACAAGACTGACAAACAATGTTCCTGAACTTCTCCATGACAAATTACGAGAAGCAGGTGAAGTACAGCAACTAGAAGACATTGACAATCCTTGCTTGGTGTCTAGGTGATGTTGTTTTGATTCCTCGTTGTGTTGTGACAGATGAGGTGCTCGGCACGACCGAATAGAAGACTGATACAGAAAAGCCAATGTTCCATAATAATTTCTTATTTTTCTACCTATTGTTTTTCTTTTCATTTTTTTTATTACCATTTCATTTGTTTTACTCTCACCAGTCAAGTAGGATAACTGACTTTTTTCAGTTCTGACAACGCAATAGTTCCTGTTGAATCTTTATTTTTCATATGTTCTCTCACAAGCTCCTCTTTTCCTTTTATCTCATTACCTCTGGTTTTTGTTTACCTCTTACATAAATGATATTTCATTATTCTAACTACGGTTTATTGCAGGTTCAAACTTGAAAATGTAGATATGTTTACGATATTCATCACACATATGTACAATATTTTCTCATTTGAAATATCAATTTAACAAATTGATAGTGCGTGAAATGCGGATAGAAAGTCTAAATAGATAACATAAAGATCAATCATTATCATCATCAACTTTTGAAATTTATTTCTAGGTCAATTAAATAATTCGTTTGATTGCATACCTTCATTTTAATGATAATAAACCAGGAAAATTAGGAGCAAGTCCTCATTTTCTATTATTTAGTTGCACCATTGTTTCATAAAACTCATGCTTGATTTTTTGTTTGTTGCCAATTTGAATCAATACAGTTCCTTTTAATAGTTGCCATCTACTTATAAATCAACAAAGAACACAGCCATTTTAATTTTCTCTCTGTTTTTAAAACAATTTTCATTCTGTTCGTCGATTAGTGAATCAATGAGTGAATCTACCTAGGTATAGTTATGAAAATTATTATCATCAAAAATAAGGAAATTACATTCTTAAAACAACCAGTAGGTACATTTTGCATTAGTTTAGGTATATTTCAACAAATATTCCCAAAGCTTACACGAATACGTTGGTCTACGTTTCCTTTACCTTTGCAAGTAGATATGAAATGTTACTCATTCGAGACTCAGCTCAAAGGCATGACATACAAATATCATTTCAAAGGAGCTAAAACACTGATGATTATTATGAAATATGGGTAATACCTACATGATTCTCACATCTCACATGATTTAAGAAAACCATTAATGAACGATATAATCTTCCTCCGTTATGAAGCTTTTTCATTATTCTCAGATTAATCCTCAAGAGCTGAAATATTTTCAGATTTCATAGAAAAATTGATTATCATGTGCACCTTCCTAGAAGGAATCAAAACTGACCGTTGTTGTTCGAATGATTGTTTCAGGTTTCAAAGTTGTTTTACCCAAAAGTCTTTAGTCCGATATTCTCATTAGAGCCTTTTTCTTAAAGCAGCTTTACAACTTTGCACTTTGTATTTTCACGATATGTAATGTTTCAAAGGATTTTCTTCGGTAATAATACGCCATAACTTTGCAAAGTTTTTTCTTCTTCTTCTTCTTTTTTTCTGAAACGGGGCCCAGATTTTCAGAAAAGTAAGGGGCGGAAACCGTCTCACCCTACGTAATCATTTGGCTCGGAAGTTCGGAACTTGGACATATTTTTGGGAGTAAACAAAACTTGATTTTTCTTTCTGTTTTTTGTTTGCTAGGTTTAGATATTTATAATTTTAGTTTTCTATGTTAAAAAAAAGAAAAAAAAAATTCATAAGAGCATAGTGAGTTCCTCCGTAGTTAAGGACAAAATTAACCTTCCTTCATGTAAAGTTTACTAGGTATTTCTCCTTTGGATTATTTTTATTTTTTCTCTCAAAATTTCTTTAGTTCGGTTTCTTAATTTTTCTGTATTTGAGATTAAAAGGATCATTTTGAAAAAAAAAAAAAAAAAAAAAAAAATGAATCAAAATTATAATGTGTCTTTTTTTCTCCCTTAATGTATTTTCCTCGGGAGAATGTGAGTACATAGATATTTAGATAAGTTATGTATTCACGATTCAGATATAGCCCCCCACTCTCCCAAGTAGGTAATACATTGAATTAGCTTTGGGGAAAATACATTGAAATACATGACCTGTTAGCGATAATGATATTATTAATTCACTAACAACCTAAAAATCCACCACCCCCTTTTATCTTAGCAGTTCTAACTTTTGTTCAATATCTATGTTTACATGGAAAATTGGCGTAGGTCCACGTTTCGCAAAATGAGCATCATACAAATATAAGTTAATTACCTGATGCATGAAAACTTCTCCAGATGAGTGTGCATTGTGACGCTCATAATTTTGGTCTCTTTTTGTATTCAAAGTTGTAAAATGTTATACATAATATTATACAGATCAAAATTTTTTAAAAAATAAATAATGAAAAAAGTGTGAGATAATGTAAAAAAAAAAAATAAATAAATAAATAAAAAAAAATCGATTTAGGGGTACAAAAACAAGAGTAGGTGTAAATTCTTTAAAAAAAAAAATAAATTGTTTATTTGGTTTCAAAATTACATTTTATAAAATTTAGACATTATTAAAATTAGGGCCTTTTTTCGGTTTCAAAATTAGGGTACTCTATTTATTTAGAAATGGGCATGTGCAAGCTGAATATTTCAATATTCGTCTGTTTATGAAAATTTTCGAATTAGATGTACTGATGACTTCTGATGTATGTTTGTTATCAAAACATTAGTATCTAACATTCCAATTTGTTTTGTATGTAGGTAAAGTATGTATAGACTTTTGTAAAGAAATTGATTTACAATGTTTGGATTTAAATTATGACGTCATCGCCTACGGGAGCGTATGCCGTGACGTCAAAGTTTACGATTGACCGGTATTTTTTAAATCGATTTATCTCGGTATCTAGAAGTCGTAGAAAAAAAAAAGAAAAATTCCGTTGGTCCTCATTTTTCTCTATGACTTTGAAACATCACACAAGTAAGCGCAACTGATCTATTATGACAAAGAAAAATTCCGTTGGTCCTCATTTTTCTCTATGACTTTGAAACATCACACAAGTAAGCGCAACTGATCTATTATGACAACACCAAAGAAGCTATTACACAAAGACAATCAAGCGACATGTAAATTTGGCCTTTATAAAGTGTATGCACAGGTACATACTACCCATATATCTTCCGTGTATTGAGAATTGAGATCTACGTACACTGAACGGCGAGGCGGCTGATGAGTAAAATTACAGGGGTTGCAATAAAAAGAGGGAGGGATTAAAAGAATCACATTGAAGAAAATAGAATCATTGACCGCACACATTACGTAAGTACACATTTGTGCCTTTTCCACCACACGATCTCAGTATTAAATTTCCTAAAGCTGAGCAAGAACGACAGATGTAAAAGATGCTAAACCAGAAGAAGAAGTTCTACAGATGCTGGCAAGGTACTTTGGCTACATGCTACACTCTTGTCATATAAATGGTCTCATTAATTTCATAATTAGTAGTTCGTAGTACCACAGAGGTATAATCATAATCAATACGGGATTCATTAGATATCTATCTCAGACACTCAGACAGATTGTGTGGTTAATTTTTCGGGAAACATACTGCTACCAGTAGAAATAGACTGTATGGAAGTACTAATAGACTGCTACAAAATGTAGCATTGAACCTTATTTGTAGTTCTCGAAAGCTGCATTCTGTATACTTTTGTTAAACTGTCATTATTGGTTTTATTCTGTACTTATGCGAATTGAATCTCTTGATGGAAAAATATCAAAAATGGGCGTACATTTAATCCCCTGCACAAATGTGCAAATCAATCTGTACATTCTTTCCACAATTCAGTACCAACTTTATCAAGTCACATAATACAGGCCATTTTTACCCGGACCAAGCAGATCAAAATCCAATAGAATGGTTCGTTTTTTCGTCAATAAATACCACAAGAATGCAGTGGATAGGAACAGCTGTAGTTGATAACTTGTCATGACTAAATACATTCACAAATTCTTGAACGTCAGTTTGATTTGTATCTTCGTAAAATCTGTCAGTCATGGGCTACAATTTTTGGAAATCATTCATAATTCATACAAACATATCTTGGTACTTTGTTGGACATATTTTCCTCTGTGGTGCTAGTCAAAATAGAGGGAACATTGGATATATCAAACCAAGATAATTATTAAGCATCTACTTATCTTCTAGGTAGGTATCTCTAAATTTCCCATTTATGTCAGTTTTCTATTTTCCTTCTTCTTCTTTGTTGAGAGGCAAATTCTCAGTTGGAGATTGTGGTCGAAATTGAGGGTTAATTCCACATCACACGAGCCACACCATTTCATGAATGAAACACAAATGGAAATTGTTTTCTTAGGATTGGTAACCTTTAATACTTCTTCAGCATCAGCAGCATCGGGTAAGCCAAGAATCCACCATCTAGAGCAATAGCACAATTATGTTTGCGATTAATATTTTTTAGCTCTCTAATTATCATAATCAGAAAACTACTGAATAGAACAAAACGTCTTGAGGCAATATTCTGTCATAAAACATAAAACCGATTAAAAATATTTTATAATAGTTCTCTGGATCCCAGCAATTCTCACACCGTGCTGTAATCTTCGAATCCATAAAAAATAAATTATCAATAAAACATCTTAAAATTCTCTACTCGACTGGTAAGTTAAACTTTATAATCGAACCAATTATGCTAAAAGAAGCCGGGAAGCTTCACAAATTGAACCGTGGCATGGCAGCAATTTTCTCCTGTAATAGGAAGAGAACAACTGATGGTAAACACTTTTATAATAATAAATGATCGTAAATACTAAATCCGAGATCTAAAATTTCATCTTCTTTCTTTACCAATAGTTTAACTGTGCTAATTTATTTAATAAGGTCCCGGCCACAAAGTGAGTTTAAACTTAATTGGAGTGGCTTTTTGGCCCCGGAAGTAATTATTCATCGGTTTAGTTGTACTTTCTGTTCATCCACCCTTGTAGTTGATATTTCTACAGCCAACTAACCTCCAAAATTCAAACAAAAGGAGGCAAAGGCCAAATGTCTTCAGGTGTAATATACACATCGAAACCAATAAAAAAAGAACTACTACTTACTTTCTAATCGTTATTACTTATGAGATTGATTTAGAAAAGAAGAACCAATAGGAGGAAGAGGCAACAATTTACCTGTACCTATACTAGACCCCGAGCCATATAACTTCTAGGTGTAGGTACGTCTACTTCAATTAATGAGAAAACTAATTGACCATCAAGTGTAGTTGCTGATAGTTTTATGGGTAGTGGGTACCTAGTACTTACTGAAGAGGTCTTGAAAGCTGCTTTTCCAATATTTCAATAGATCAGTTCCGCTTACTTGGGTGATGTTTCAAAGTCATAGAGCAGGAAAAATAAGGACCAACGGAATTTTTCTTTTTCTTCTACGACTTCTAGATCCAGAGATAAATCGATTTAAAAAATACCGGTAAATCGTGAACGACGTCATGGCATACGCTCCCGTAGGCGATGACGTCACATCAAATGTCCCGAGCAAAGCTCCCTCGCAGGCAACGCATTAATGTGTTTGTGCGCATACGTTTCTGCGCAGTTCTTTCTACTTCTCCGCTAGCGCGCTTGCATAGTGGCGCTACCTAACGGACGAAAAAAACAACTGCGTAAAGTCTGACATCACACATAATATTGAACTCTTTCATTAGAACGGAAAATAAAAATTGAATTTTCGACCTTTTACAGTTGTTTTTTCGGAGTTTTGACCTCAGATTTGGATTTTTCCCAACTTTTTACATAGGAATCGACCATTTATTTATAATTTTTACCCATTTGCAACTGCTCCATTCAACTTTAAATAACAAGAACATGTTCTAGAGCTCATCAGTAAAATATTTCAAACATAAAGTACCTTTTTTCTTTTTTTAATATTTAAACAAGGTTTTTTATTTACATATGTTTAAACTATACCTGTGAAATATATAAGACCTTGTTTAGAATGCGGGAGTAAAGGGACTTTTCAGTCCCATTCTGGCAGGATAAACAAGGTAAATTCTATTGAAGAATAGACTGGAATAGCATCCACAAAGGTGGACGATAAAAGGTGTAATGGTCAAAAAGGCATGTCTATACATATACATAGGTAAGTCAAATGCAAGAGCAACTTTATTGAAAAATGTTATTGCAAAAAACCTACATTATATTACTAATGAAATGAATGAAGCAGATCATTTTGAACAAACAGTTCGCTTTGTTGTAGCGGAGAATGAGGTACTTGTTGTACCTACAGTGTACACCCATAACAATAAATTTAACTGGACTGGATGGCTAGTTACATAAATAAGACTTTACTTTGTAAATGTTTCTACTGAAAACAACTTTTTCAAACACACCCCCCTATTTAGAAAACAAAGTGTACAAGGAACTATAAACAACAATGAACCAATGAGATAAATTGAAACTTTTATTAGCAGAATTATTATCAAAGATCAGAGCATGTCAAGACTGAAACGATGACCTCAGGCGTTCAGCCCCGGGCTAATATAAACCAAAATTTCAAAATGAATCACTTCAATCCATGATGAACAATTGTGATTTTCCAAAACTGTAGCTACCATGTTTTCCTTTTCAACAGTTTTTTGCTCTGAAGAGCCCCTCTGTGTTGAACAAGACCCAAGGTAAAATAATCTACAAGATTTGATCCTGGTTTAGTATCCAGGTATAAAGGTTTAACGGGTTTAGAATTGAAGATATAGATCGAGTCTTCTTTGATACCCGGCGATCGTCAATTTAGAATAGGAAGGAAAAAATCGGATGCTATTAATCAATTTGAAAATGAGAATTTATAAAATTAACATAAGATCATAGGAAGAGCAAATCATTAAAATGATTTATATCTTCATTTTATAGCAAAACATGTGATGATACCTACGCCAATCTACCAGACAAATGAGTGAATGACAGGCAGAAATGATGGATGAGCCCTGCATTAATGATGGATTGGGGAAAAAAAAGAGTAAAATCAGACTGCACTTTTTTCGCGGGTTATAAACATAAAACGTTAACTTTGCTATTGGTAAAACGGACGTATCTTAGAGTAAAATCAGACTGCACTTTTTTCGCGGGTTATAAACATAAAACGTTAACTTTGCTATTGGTAAAACGGACGTATCTTATCAAACTCGCGCTTTGTAGGCATGACTATAAAGCCACACCTTGACAGTTTGGATGACAAGATTAGTTCTTTCAGTACGTAACCTGTGCGTTTGATGAGTAAAATATTCCCAAGTTGAGTGGCCTCCTTTGTATTTTCGCCTTTTGCTCACTAGTCTTTTGCAAATCCTTATCCCACCTATCTGGTGGTGTACTCCTGGGTCTTCTTCATTCTTTTGGGATTCCTTCTAGTACTCTATCTTTGTTCATGGTTCATGGACAGTCATTTAAGGGCTGAAAAGTTTCATCGGTTTACGTCACAGCATTTTCTAAAAATTCAAAATTTGAACTTTCAAATGGAGGTTGTCCGCTGCATTCTGGCAGCATGGCGTAAGGGGGTCTATATCTTCAATTCTAAACCCGTTAAACCTTTATACCTGGATACTAAACCAGGATCAAATCTTGTATATTATTTTACCTTGGGTCTTGTTCAACACAGAGGGGCTCTTCAGAGCAAAAAACTGTTGAAAAGGAAAACATGGTAGCTACAGTTTTGGAAAATCACAATTGTTCATCATGGATTGAAGTGATTCATTTTGAAATTTTGGTTTATATTAGCCCGGGGCTGAACGCCTGAGGTCATCGTTTCAGTCTTGACATGCTCTGATCTTTGATAATAATTCTGCTAATAAAAGTTTCAATTTATCTCATTGGTTCATTGTTGTTTATAGTTCCTTGTACACTTTGTTTTCTAAATAGGGGGGTGTGTTTGAAAAAGTTGTTTTCAGTAGAAACATTTACAAAGTAAAGTCTTATTTATGTAACTAGCCATCCAGTCCAGTTAAATTTATTGTTATGGGTGTACACTGTAGGTACAACAAGTACCTCATTCTCCGCTACAACAAAGCGAACTGTTTGTTCAAAATGATCTGCTTCATTCATTTCATTAGTAATATAATGTAGGTTTTTTGCAATAACATTTTTCAATAAAGTTGCTCTTGCATTTGACTTACCTATGTATATGTATAGACATGCCTTTTTGACCATTACACCTTTTATCGTCCACCTTTGTGGATGCTATTCCAGTCTATTCTTCAATAGAATTTACCTTGTTTATCCTGCCAGAATGGGACTGAAAAGTCCCTTTACTCCCGCATTCTAAACAAGGTCTTATATATTTCACAGGTATAGTTTAAACATATGTAAATAAAAAACCTTGTTTAAATATTAAAAAAAGAAAAAAGGTACTTTATGTTTGAAATATTTTACTGATGAGCTCTAGAACATGTTCTTGTTATTTAAAGTTGAATGGAGCAGTTGCAAATGGGTAAAAATTATAAATAAATGGTCGATTCCTATGTAAAAAGTTGGGAAAAATCCAAATCTGAGGTCAAAACTCCGAAAATCAACTGTAAAAGGTCGAAAATTCAATTTTTATTTTCCGTTCTAATGAAAGAGTTCAATATTATGTGTGATGTCAGACTTTACGCAGTTGTTTTTTTCGTCCGTTAGGTAGCGCCACTATGCAAGCGCGCTAGCGGAGAAGTAGAAAGAACTGCGCAGAAACGTATGCGCACAAACACATTAATGCGTTGCCTGCGAGGGAGCTTTGCTCGGGACATTTGATGTGACGTTATGTGATTTATAAGGAAATATGTAGGTAGTACCTGCATTTCTTACTCATAGTCTCATAGTACAAAATATCGTCCAGTTTGGCAAAAATTCTTTGGTCATCGAGTTCCCACTCTGCGATTCTCAGAAGTTTTTGAAATTCAATGCCGGAAATACATGCATGCTACCTAACTTACATAATATTATCAGATGGGCAGCTAGCTAGATACTACTAAATCGTACGATTCATATTGAATTGTGCTTTGTTAGCTGAAACTAGGATTTCTGGATTTAAATTACCTCAATGAAGACTTCCATGATTGTATTATTGTACAATATATTATCATCTATAATTCTACAGGCAGTTTTGTACATAGAGAGAGAAAACCAATCAATGATTTCTGTACAAATTTAGTACTGTTTGTCACCAGATAATTTCGAACTGGTCACTTTCAGGAAAAATGCTAGGTACCTATCACAGGGTATGTGTTTGTTATCGGAACAGGTGACTGTCTAGGACACCATGACTGCTACTGGTCATTTGATTGTGTGAAAATGATGGCTTAAAATCATATGGTAACTTGCAAAGATAACTACCTACCTTCTTTATAGGTAATAATGAAATGTATAATCAGGCACCTAGTTATTTTCTACTTTCAAACATGCTGTAGATGAACAATTCATGTACCATCGTATTTTAAATAACCACAAAATTTCTCTCTTGAAATTTTGAAAGTGATAGGTAGGAAAAATTTCCCAGAATTTGAAATGTTCGATTTCACGGAGTTCTGTGACTTAATAATAAATAAATAAGAAGCATAATATGACTTGATTGATGATGAATAACCAGCCGACTTATTCTGAGAAAGATTAGAAATAAAAATGTTCAAGGTGCTAAGCTGGTCGGCTCAAGAATTGATTACTGCTAGAGTTAGAGAACACTGCCATGTACGAGTAGTAGGTACTATTTATACCTACCTGTAAGGATCAACAGTTTCCTTAATTGTTGCATTACTTTGATACCTAGATAAGATTTAGTTAGTTATCATTGGTATGTATCAAATAATGTCCCCCTGCTTAGGTCAACTTTTCAAACTTGGCTTTCCACCATCAAGAATCTGAACAAAATTAGGTGTATGGGTAAGTGAAGAGTTTGAAAAGAGACTGTTTCTAGCAAGTTCAGAGCATATAAATGTACGAGAAGAGAGGCAAAGTCCCTCTTATATTGATTTGCCCATTAGTGTACACGTAAAAGGCAAATAACTACCGCATGATAAAAGGCATATCTCTCTAATACACTACGGTGAATCATGGAGTGTCCGTTGTACCAACTGATGAGCCACCACAAAGTCAAAAAGAAAAAAGTGTCTCTTTTATGACGGGCACATGATAAAAGGCATATCTCTCTAATGCACTACGGTGAATCATGGAGTGTCCGTTGTACCAACTGATGAGCCACCACAAAGTCAAAAAGAAAAAAGTGTCTCTTTTATGACGGGCAATAAAATCATGTTATGCCAGCGGACTCATAAATGACAACATGGTTACTGCTTGCTGCCTGGTTCTGTGATTTACTTCTTTCCATTATAAAATATATCTTTTGTATCTATTTTATAGGCCGTACCACCTAGATCTCATTCTTCAGTATCTTAAGCATAACTAAACCCATGGAAATTGCGTTCTAACCAAACAAAAATTGCGTTTTAGATTTAGTTGGACTCAATAATTTCGGAACAGTATATCTGTCGAAGTCCAAAGTTATAGGTATGTGATTTTAAACCAGGTGTGCCATTTTTTATGACCATTGACAATGTTGATGTCCACCTCAGTGGTCGAGACTTCGACAGTATTAACTGAAAATGTGTACGTACCTACACATGACATTGCCACTACGCAGTACCTAACATACCATTTGCTGAAGACCACTTTTTTGGACTCAGAAGACCTCAATACCTACTGATTTTTTTCATGTATTTCCGCATTTGTACGGGTGTTCATCCACGGTTACGATTAAACCAAAAGAATTAAATACTTATAATAAAATGAAAAAAAAAAAAAAAAAAAAAAAAAAAAAAAAAAAAAAAAAAAAAAAAAAAAAAAAAAAAAAAAAAAAAAAAAAAACAAACAAACAAACAAAATGAAGAAGAATAAAGAAATAATAAAAACAAAGGAAAACAAAAAAAATATACAAAATGTTGAATAAATAAAGTATTTAATGTGAAAATAATTATAAAATAAATCCTTAGTGTTAAAGAAAAAGAAATAAAACTAAAAGGAACCAATAACCATAATATATTGTTTTTGAAATAATTACTTTAATAGGATAATAATTACTCTATGAATGTTATTATAGATACTTGTTAACCATAACTAAATGGTTTGCTTTTCCAACGGGGTGAGAGTAAAATAGATATGTTGGAAAAGAGCAAACGAAAAGAAATAAAATAAAGAGGAAATAATAAGAAACAAAAATAATAATTAAATAAACAAACTAGAAAAATTAAAACTAAAAATTTGAAGTAATACTACATGACATCACAAGGAACTTTGAGGAATGCTTTAAGTATTTATTTACTTTTGTAATAAGTAATTTTATTTACAGGAATATACATATTTTGGTTGTTTCTTGCTATTCAATTTTATTCAACTATTTTGCTAATTACACTAGCACCTAACCAATGAGTGGAGACTAGGTTTCACGGTGTGTCGGCCTTTATTTTATGTTTTCTTAATTTTACAACCACAATACTGAATAACTGAGATACATACCCTATCTTAACTATACCAAGCAATTTCAATGCCCTACACATTTTAACTATGAAGATTTTATAATCATTGGGTACCTGTATAAAGCTAGTCCAAACAAAATTATATGAAATAAGAAGTCTTTTCAAATAGCAATTAATTTTGTTTTTATATGTTTACTTTTTTATTGTTCGGATATGATTTTTTTTTCTTTCCTTTTTTTCACATTTTAACTAAAGGTATTATTTTTTTCCTTCGAAATAATAAATTTTATTTGCATTTATTTTAAAATTTTGAACGAAACAAAGAAAAACATAAAACTAAATTTAAATCCAAACATTGTAAATCAATTTCTTTACAAAAGTCTATACATACTTTACCTACATACAAAACAAATTGGAATGTTAGATACTAATTAATGTTTTGATAACAAACATACCTACATCAGAAGTCATCAGTACATCTAATTCGAAAATTTTCATAAACAGACGAATATTGAAATATTCAGCTTGCACATGCCCATTTCTAGGTACCTACATCTTACGTCTCCAGATAGCATTCTTTTTTTTCCTTTCAAGTTACTGGTTTACTTATAGAGATGTATTTAGATGTACGTACCTACTCTACATTTCATTCAAATACACTACTAATACCTATACATGATAACCTAATACAAGATGTCCCGTGAACCTTAGTAAGAAAGGAGAAAAAAGGGTACCAAAAATGTACATAAATAAAATGTAAAATTTTCAGATTCCATTTCTACTTTGGACGTGAAAATTTTAGATATTCTGGCAGATCCTAAGCCCGATTCCCACTATGTTCGGGTCACTGTATATTCAAACAACAACAGCGATCAAATATTTAAAAGCTTAGATGGAAATGAGCACAATTTGACTTTTCCGCAAAGTGCGAATACCGACCAGGGAATCGGGCTTTAATGTCCTATTCCTATGTCTACATTCAAATGTAAATTACCCTTCGGGACACCCTGTAAAATAGACAGGAAGTAATTTGAAATTATTGTTCTAAATATAATTAATAAAATAGGATATCACAATGAATACAATTAAGTAAATAATTTTAATCCACCCTCCATTTCAAATAAAATAAATAAACAAATAATAATATTGCCTAGATGGAAATGTTTTTTTTTCATCGTTTTATACAAACAATTAAAATTTGATCCAAAGAAGAGAGAAATACTTTAGAAGACTTTGTTTCAAATTAAAGTAGATGCTCGTCTACCTTCATTTAAACCTAAAATGGATCTGATGATAGATTGATCAACTGCAAAACTAATCTTCAATAGGTACTTATAACTGTACAAAGTCCCCTTTTATTTTGAAAATAAACTAATTTAAACATAAGAAAGTGCAAAATTCCAAAATTTAAACAGTAATTTTAAAAAAGTGCTAAATTTTGGTTAGAACAACAATTTTGACCTGTATGTGTATGAAATAAGTACCTTACCTATATTCACTTTGTGTTCATTAAATTTATATTAAAACATCAAGCTTATTAATTTTTGCTCTTGATAACTTTTATTTTAACAGAATTTTTTTGTACAGAAAAGGATATAAAGATTTGAAAATGATAAGTTCATGTCATTAGGTATGTATTTGATCATAAATAATTATCTTATAAACACATACAAGTCAGAGATTCTTGTAATTTTGAGAGAAAAAAAGTACAACCTAAAATAATAATATACAGAGATGCCAAAGTTTTGTTAATGTATGGAGAATTTTTGATTTCCAAATGTGAATTTTATATTGAAAGAAATAATAACAAACTAAGAAATGGAATGATGATTGGTAGAACAGAGAGAGGTCTTTTTTCCTATCGCTAAACAATGTTATGTGTTCTATCGCATCGTTCTATCAAGTTGTATTGATTTTATTAAACCGTCCAAAACCTTTTTTTTTTATGTCCGGACAATTCTATGTAGGTATCATTTGTTTTTCGATAGGAAAACGACAAAACAGGTATATTTTGTTCTACAACAATGCAGAAACAAAATAACGTCTGTGCTAAGGAATAAAATTGAGGAAAATAATAACAAAATGTTTGTAAAATAGCACCATAAAACAATGAAAAAAAATCGTAGACTACTAAAGTCTGATGTAATTGTTGTAGGTTTTCTCATCCAGATAAGATAGGTCAATCTTTTAATTATTACATCATAAATCATGGGCGAGAGAAAGTCTTGGACAAATGAAATGTTGATTTTGTTGAAATTAAAGTGATGTTATATTATGCCATTATGTATGACATAGGAGCTCAAACACTGAAGCTTTCTGTACTCGTAATTTAAGGCGTAGAAGCCTTGACGTGAATTAACATTACCATATCCTGCCTTTATCTTTTAAGTTTCAATGTCAAATGAAGATTGGTTTTAGTTGCATTTTGATTTTCCAACGTATAACGTTGGTTCTTATCATTTCATACAATATAAAAGTTACTGGAAGACTGCAACGCAAGCAAATTAGTGTTTAGTATCGCGTACCTAATTAACTGGAGCTGATATCCATGTAGAGAAGATTTTTCATTAACATAAGTCTATGATTTTATGACTTCATGATAATAGAATGAAGTATTGGGGGAAATCATACTCGATATTACCAAGTAGAGTAAAAGGACAAAAATAGTGTCTAATTTGTGTAAACACATTTTTTTATGAAATTACAAAAAATAAATTACTGAGCAGTAAAACAGAATGAAATGCACCCCACTCTACAGTATATGTGTGTATTGTGAGACCAAAATTATGAGCGTCACAATGCACACTCATCTGGAGAAGTTTTCATGCATCAGGTAATTAACTTATATTTGTATGATGCTCAATGCTCATTTTGCGAAACGTGGACCTACGCCAATTTTCCATGTAAACATAGATATTGAACAAAAGTTAGAACTGCTAAGATAAAAGGGGGTGGTGGATTTTTAGGTTGTTAGTGAATTAATAATATCATTATCGCTAACAGGTCATGTATTTCAATGTATTTTCCCCAAAGCTAATTCAATGTATTACCTACTTGGGAGAGTGGGGGGCTATATCTGAATCGTGAATACATAACTTATCCATGTACCTACTCACATTCTCCCGAGGAAAATACATTAAGGGAGAAAAAATGACATGTGTAGAGAATAACAAATGAAATTTGAACACAAGAGATTACGAGGGCGGTATATGTATGTAGGTACATCCTCGGTATCTTCCATAAATATCTATGTACTCACATTCTCCCGAGGAAAATACATTAAGGGAGAAAAAAAGACATGTGTAGAGAATAACAAATGAAATTTGAACACAAGAGATTACGAGGGCGGTATATGTATGTAGGTACATCCTCGGTATCTTCCACATATTTTGCAAATTGGGTAACAGAATATCTTTCCCTCGCAGCTGAAAATGAGGGGTATATTCTACACACTCATGTATTCCCATGCTATATGCTGTAGGAAACACCACCCCCTTTTGTGAAGAAAGGGTGAGAGGAGAAACAAATGCGTCCCTCCCCATTTTTAGGAGGTGCTGTTTTCTCCATACTCCTACTTTTGTGGGATTTTTTTGTTGTATGCGCAATTTTATTTTGTGAAGGGAAAAAATAGGATAAATAATTCCTTTGCTTCGGGGAAAAGGATGATGGAATTTTTATTTAGGTATTTCATTAAAAATGGCAAAGGCCGATTAGAGTAGATGTTGTTAGTCTACATTAATTTATCGAAAACAATATTCCCTGGTAACATTTTTTATTTCTGTAGGTATTACCCATATTTCATAATAATCATCAGTGTTTTAGCTCCTTTGAAATGATATTTGTATGTCATGCCTTTGAGCTGAGTCTCGAATGAGTAGAAATGGCAAAGGCCGATTAAAGTAGATGTTGTTAGTCTACATTAATTTATCGAAAACAATATTCCCTGGTAACATTTTTTATTTCTGTAGGTATCACCCATATTTCATAATAATCATCAGTGTTTTAGCTCCTTTGAAATGATATTTGTATGTCATGCCTTTGAGCTGAGTCTCGAATGAGTAGTTCCAGTCACTAGTTCTGTTTTCTGTGAAGATTTCTTTTTTCATTGCAAATCTGGAAGAATATAAAATGCCGAAAAACCATGAAACTCTTTTCGTGTTAATAAAGGCTGGGCGGCGCGGCGCTTCGAACTCTTAATGTTCGTGCGCCTCCCTGCACGCTTGATATTGTCGGTTAACCCCCCCTGGAAGCCTCGCCTCGGTTTAGATTTTTACAGGGCTCTACAGGGATTTTTACCCACCCTATTCGAGAAAAAAAAGGAGATGAACTTACGTTGTTAGTGGGCGATGAGTTTGGGGTAAGGCTCTCCCGGAGTTTCAGGTTGTTATTGTGGGCCGATGTCTTGTTGTTGTTTTCCGCTGTACACGGCCCTGATTTCTTAGTGGATAAATTCTCTGGGATTTCAGGCCCGTCGATAAATGCATCTGGAGAGCCGGCAGGACACTTGCTCAGATCTTGGGCACCACAAGCTTCCCCCGACCTTCTCCTTGGTCGAGCCTGAAAAAATATAAATGTTCAAAAATTAATGAACAAACAGACTTTTTTTACTCTTCGGAAAAACTGACCATAATTAAATATTTTCAGAAATGTATCCACAACTTCTGCCCTACTGTGAAATGGGCCTCGAATAAAAATAAGAAAAGTAAAAACTGAGTTCAATGTTTTTATATTGCCTGAATGAACTCAGTATATGCAATGTGCTAACATCAAATCCTTTACTTTTTTATAATTCCCATTTCAGGAAAATTGCATAGTTTTTCAGACTAAACGGTGTAACAATAATATAACAAATTTCAAATAATTAGAGACATTTATAAAAGATACGTTATTTGACAGGGGAGCTCCGAAGGTCAAACCTGGCAGCTTTTAACAAAGAATACATCTGTAATGAGAGCCTTTGAAAAATGATTCTTATAAAGGCTCCAAATTGGTCTATTACTTATTTGGGACTTGATTAATCTCTTTCACTAGGACTGTATCCACGAAAAATTTGTTTTTGATTATTGCTTTCTAAGAATTTTCCCCGCCCTTATTGTTTATTTTTTTACACCTAATTTTTATTTTCATTAGTCGTTCTTCAACTTTATTTTAACTCTCTGTACATCTAAGTAAAGTACAGTGAGGAGGGAACTTATGCACCAAGTACATGTACGAGTCGTACAATGTTAGTCTTGTAATTGGTCAATTTTTTTTCTTCCATTTTTGGGTTCTTATATCTTTGACCCTTATCCAGAATATCTCAAGGACAATTTGGCATCTTAGTGAGTCGAAATTGTTCCCTCTTTGGCTACAGTCCTAGTATGTATATTGTATACCTACCTATGTAATAATAATGATATGTACAAGTAGGGTACCTACAAAAGAACACGCATTCCTGGGAAATCTTACTCGACTCTTGACACCACCTAATACTCGTACCTATGTATTTTAACATTAAATTGAAACAAGCTCATTTTCAGATTATCGTGATAATCCCAGAAGTTCAAACGCAAACAAACTCCTGGAAGAATCGGACCATAAAGAATCTCACTTACCTACACGCTGACAAAACGACTTTGTGAGCTTTGAAGCTGGACTTTTCACACACCAATGTGACGTCCACTAGAGTTTCGTTCTGTAGCAGAGAGTCAAACGCGTTGAGCAGATGGCTCTGGTGGTTGTTCCACCGGAGACTATAGTGCGGTGAGCTCATCCTGTCATTCTGAAAGCAAAAAGAAAATATCGTTGTTAGACGAAGACTTTATCACTATTGAGAAAAATGAAATTCTATCCAAATTAACTAAGAGTACGACGAGATCTTATGTGAACCGCACAAGTTATTTTGGGGCTTCTTCCCTGTGACTTCAATGGATAGAATTAGTAAAATATGTATAAATTAAACTAGGAAATTATGTTGCTCATTGCTCATCCTGAAACCAATTCTTCTTAGTTGAAAAGAAAACCGGCTTTGCTTTGAATGAACCGCTAAATCTGATGAATGAATTTGTGGTGAATAAATTGCAACTTGGAGAAATGAAAATAGACCATGTAAAAACACCACACCACACCACATTTTAATGGTGGTAAGACAAAGTGATCTATGATTTTATGTCTTAATGTTGCAGTCGTATTAAGGAATTAAATCATATAAATTTAAGACGTGATATATATCTGGGGAAAAAAACAACTACGATTAGATGATCAACAACATTAGCAACAGTATTATCAACACAAAGAAAGCAACATCATAATGGTCTTCTAAATCTTTGTAAAAGTTTGCGGAACTATTATTTTAAGCTCTTCACTGCGGTGTGGTGTAATAAACATCGCAAGAACATATGTGCGAGACCGATAATTACCCCCTCTCTAGAAACAAACTCTTATTAAAACTTCTTTGTTTCTTCTTCTTTGCTTTTATCATTATTTTCTTAGTTTTCATTAATCTTAACCCTTTTCATAGGCCTTGCGACCTCGAAATAATTATTCAAGCTTACTCGTTGTGCTGAGCTTACTCCAAGATTATTATTATTTTGGACTCCATCCCTTCGAAAAATTAAAGTCCATTGAAATATGAGAGTCCACTAAAAAGTGTAGAAATTGGACTTTCTGATAAATAATATTTCAATAGAAATGATTACAGAAAACACATTGTAGAAAATGTTCGTGTAAATAAATAAAGAACGCTTGAGAAATCTCTCTAAAGAAAACTGATATGAAAGGATTAAACAATCTACCTATGTGTGAAGAAAGTTTTAATTCACACAAAGTGTGTAGGTAGACCTATGGGATGATGTCGCGATATTTTACCCCACAAGTCGAAAAGTTCGAAAAAACTTACCAAGTAGAAAGCTAGAAAGTAAAGTACAACGCTAATTATTTTCATTACACATCTTTTGCTGAAAGAAGTTTCGCAAGTTTTAAAAGTTTTGCCTTGATGATCGTAATGATAATGTGTTTGTTTTATAAATGCAAACAATTTTCTTCTTTACAAGAAAGGGCATTGTTGCAACTAGTGTTTTTTTTTTTTTTTAAGTTGGGTACATTCAGATGTTATTTTATTTGAATTTCCTAAAAAGTGAAAATTTTAAAATGGTTTTATTATGTACCTAAACATTCAAAAAAATTGAGGACGCTAAAGTGCCACCCCTCTCCCTAAATTGGCAAACTGAGAAGTTTAATCAATTAAGGATGGGCTTAATGGAGGAACAATAAAATAAATGTTCAAATAAATCTAGGCCTTGTTAATATGTATCAAAATGATGACACTTTTCGGCGGCACCCAACAGAAACATTCACAATAAAACAAATATTGAGTTAGTTTTTCCAAAAGCTCGTTAGGCGAAATTTGAAATCAATAAAATTGACATAAAATGTTCGACATTTTTGAAGTGTTTTTGTTATTATTATTGCTTGAAGTTCTGTATATCTATCTCCGCTAATGTAGGCAATTCCTGATGTTTAGTTGGGTTTCCAATTTTTATAAATGTTTCGCAATCCGACGGTCGCGGTATGGTATAGAATAGAGAGACTTCAAGCAGTTACATTCAAGCTTTTTAAATTTAACTTTTTTATTTCCATATTTTATACACTCTTTGAAACTTTCTTCTCGTGTCCACTTAATTATTTTCTCCAACTTTTTTCTATTGCTTAGGGATGAAAGTCCTTTGTTCTTTCTCAGGGCATCCATCATGGATTCCAAAGGAAAAAGAAATTTAGACTTTATATTTAGGACTTCAAGATAATGAATCACCTACGTTCAGTCATATAGCTTACAGCTCCTTTGTCCATAGGGAAAACAAATTAATTATTTTATTAATTATAATTATACTTGAAACCTGTTATAAGCGGGTTTCTGCTTATTTCTTTCTGATTTTGGGGAAGGAAAAAAAATCCAAACCAACCTGTTAATTTCCTTTACTTTTGGCTAACACTGTATCAAATCCTCCCTGGGGAACAATAATATCATGAAAAGCAAAAGTTTTTCCTTTTCGGAGACTTTTTTCCCACAGCTTTTATTTTACATAAATCTTTTTCCCCTCGACTGCCACCTTTTCCTGCCTTCTCGCCTCACATTTTATTGAAATGTACCTTTTTCATATGTAAATAAACACATGTCATAGCTTTTGACATATATTATGAACCTGATGACTTTCTTATAGAGAGTTTGTCGTTTCATAATGTTTGTTTTTTATTCGAAATGATGTTTTTACCTTTCTGATTTCTGGAGTATCTTGCGTGGATTTTTCTGTATTTATATTCATATGTATTCATGAAAATATTGGGTTGTGGTTGTGGAGGTGCCCAATACGACTGACACGAACGAAATTGATGGAAAATCGGTCTTTTTTTAATCGGTATTTTCATATTTTGGCACATCCACTAAAAATTGTAATTTTCAGTTGGGTTATTTAATGTACAGTTTCCCCTCTAATATTCTTGAACCCATGTCTGCCAAGTATATTACATGTAAACCACCTATTAAAACATCAAGTTCTAATTTACCTACCCAATGAACTAGACTTTTATAAAACCAGAGTACTAATTTCTTCATTTGTATGTCGGTATTTTCATATTTTGGCACATCTACTAAAAATTGTAATTTTCAGTTGGGTTTTTTAATGTACAGTTTCCCCTCTAATATTCTTGAACCCATGTCTGCCAAGTATATTACATGTAAAACCACCACCTATTAAAACATCAAGTTCTAATTTACCTACCCAATGAACTAGACTTTTATAAAACCAGAGTACTAATTTCTTCATTTGTATGGAAATAAAAAATTTAATGTTCATTCGCGTTGTAAAAAGCGTGAAAATAATTTACCATAAGTGTGGTATGGTATTCGTTCTGTCCTCTTGACATCTTCTGTTTTGGACGTATGCATTTTACCAAGTTCATAGTAAGATACCTAAACAATACATATTACTACCTAAGTTCATTCGCGTTATAAAAAGCGTGAAAATAATTTACCATAAGTGTGGTATGGTATTCTTTCTGTCCTCTTGACATCTTCTGTTTTGGACGTATGCATTTTACCAAGTTCATAGTAAGATACCTAAACAATACATATTACTACCTAATTTTAATGGTGGTAAGACAAAGTGATCTATGATTTTATGTCTTAATGTTGCAGTCGTATTAAGGAATTAAATCATATAAATTTAAGACGTGATATATATCTGGGGAAAAAACAACTACGATTAGATGATCAACAACATTAGCAACAGTATTATTAACACAAAGAAAGCAACATCATAATGGTCTTCTAAATCTTTGTAAAAGTTTGCGGAACTATTATTTTAAGCTCTTCACTGCGGTGTGGACAACTACGATTAGATGATCAACAACATTAGCAACAGTATTATCAACACAAAGAAAGCAACATCATAATGGTCTTCTAAATCTTTGTAAAAGTTTGCGGAACTATTATTTTAAGCTCTTCACTGCGGTGTGGGATATGCTACCACTAGGTATAATATTTATCTTTACATACTATATCTAATTTCTTGTGACATGTTAGTTATGGATGTGTTTATCCTAGAAGAGTACATGAAGGTAGATAACTTAATATGTCTTGCTAACGACGGGCATTTGGGCGTGAGTTAAGGGATCAAATTGTGTCCCCAGTTTTATGTAAAAATAAAATTGTTAGAAACCTGAAACAGTTTGATAAATTTCGCCACTAGGATGAAGGTGGGGGGAAGGCGCGTATTTGTTCAAGAAATTAATGTTACCCTTTCAGAAAAGGTTCTTAAATATCCCATCACCCAAAAAAGGGAAAAAGTTTCTTCCAAGGAAAACGTAAATGTCAAAAACGCCGTTCAACTGATATTTCTTACAAAAATGACCTTTGGCTAAAGCTTTTGGACAAGAAAGAGAAACCTCTCTCGCGCGCCTTCCCACGTCTCCTCTATTTTCTCTAATACCTTCTTGAAGAAAGTTTGCTTTTTCAATGTAAAAAGGAGGGTTTAAAATAAAGAAGATAAAACCTGTACCTACATTTCCTTCCCAAATAGATTAAGACTGCGGTGTGGTGTAATAAACATCGCAAGAACATATGTGCGAGACCGATAATTACCCCCTCTCTAGAAACAAACTCTTATTAAAACTTCTTTGTTTCTTCTTCTTTGCTTTTATCATTATTTTCTTAGTTTTCATTAATCTTAACCCTTTTCATAGGCCTTGCGACCTCGAAATAATTATTCAAGCTTACTCGTTGTGCTGAGCTTACTCCAAGATTATTATTATTTTGGACTCCATCCCTTCGAAAAATTAAAGTCCATTGAAATATGAGAGTCCACTAAAAAGTGTAGAAATTGGACTTTCTGATAAATAATATTTCAATAGAAATGATTACAGAAAACACATTGTAGAAAATGTTCGTGTAAATAAATAAAGAACGCTTGAGAAATCTCTCTAAAGAAAACTGATATGAAAGGATTAAACAATCTACCTATGTGTGAAGAAAGTTTTAATTCACACAAAGTGTGTAGGTAGACCTATGGGATGATGTCGCGATATTTTACCCCACAAGTCGAAAAGTTCGAAAAAACTTACCAAGTAGAAAGCTAGAAAGTAAAGTACAACGCTAATTATTTTCATTACACATCTTTTGCTGAAAGAAGTTTCGCAAGTTTTAAAAGTTTTGCCTTGATGATCGTAATGATAATGTGTTTGTTTTATAAATGCAAACAATTTTCTTCTTTACAAGAAAGGGCATTGTTGCAACTAGTGTTTTTTTTTTTTTTTTTTTTTTTTTTTTTTTTTTTTTTTGGGGTTCTACATGAATGTAGATTTAGTACAAGCTTACCACATTGCATACTTTCTTGAAATTTCAGGCACCAACACAAATTGATATCTACACCTGTGAAAGGCCACGGAAAATTTGAACATGACATGCAAAGGTAAGTCCGTCCAGGAATGTACCTATATTTTGTTATTTAAAACAGCTTTTCGGCTTTGTCAAATGTTTTAACATGAGCAGTATGAGCACCATGTGATATACTTAATATTTTCTAAGTAGAATATGAACTAGGAGGCGCAACGCATCCATAAATTTACTTCAAGGAACAAATTTCCGCACACAAGGGTGAGTGATATTCTAAGGACCATATTTCCATCGTCAAATGTACAGTGGTTTTTTGGTTGAATGGTTCCTATGTTTCTCAAAGAAGGTCATCTGAATACGTCTTTTAAACGGATTGACATAGGTACTCAATATCTCCGAACATCGAGAAACCCCATGGTATAGGTAACATTGCTGATTTCCTTCAAGGTCACAGCCAGTTCTGTGGTTTGTCATCAAACAGGTTTACCACATGAATATAGATTCTCATTGTGGTTAATAATTAGTACTTTGGGTTTGAAAAGTGACACAAAGTAGCCTTCCTGTTAGCTACTCCCACGATGTCTAATGTTTTGCATCACATCAGTCAAAACAGTAGTGCCAGTATAGTGTCCGGACAAAAACGGTGGTTGTTCTTTTTTCTACTCCTATTTTGAGGAAGGCAATCCTCAAAATTTTTACTACCAACATTCGTGTAGCGTGTAGGTATCAAACAAATGGAAACACATTATTACATATGGAGTCTAGTTTGACAACCCCTGGCAACAGGAACTACCGGATGTACACAACGTATGATTTACACGACTAGAATAGCCTTTGCCATGCACGCTAACCCACTATACTTCCACCCCAACCTAATGACCTTTGATCCCAAACGAAACATAAATACTTTCACGTTGCAAGAAAACGAATTAGAATTAGGTTTTACTCGTATACTCATACTTATTTTGTTACTAGGTTGTTATTAGGTTTCTTACATGCTGTGCCCTGAATGTAATATTATGGTCTGTTTCGTGCAATATTTTCATTTATGTGCCACCTAAGTACCTTGCGATACATTAGAAGCTAATATTTTCTGCCATAGATTTACAACTTATTCGAGACTCATCCTACCCCATAGTCCATAGAAAATTAGTGCAACTTTTAATCTCACTAATGTTTTTCTTGCTGTAAAAATATTTAATATTTCGCCATAAAATTGTTTTCATTAGAAGCTAATATTTTCTGCCATAGATTTACAACTTATTCGAGACTCATCCTACAACATAGTCCATAGAAAATTAGTGCAACTTTTAATCTCACTAATGTTTTTCTTGCTGTAAAAATATTTAATATTTCGCCATAAAATTGTTAGGAAGAAGAGGTCAAAGTGGGCATCAGAATCAATATTAATAAAGTATTTACTGCGGGTCAGTTAGATATTAAAAATGCTGATGCTGGCTGGTGGCGGAAAGTTTATTACAAAAATCTGATGATGACCACGACTATGAAGTCGAAAGTTTCTACTTTCTAACAACTAGGCTGAAGAGATAAAATATCAACTCGAATATGCACAGTGTTAAGGAATATGGGACATTTTAAAGGTTGAAAATTCATGTTCTAAATTAGGAGAGTGATGTAAGCATACCCCTAATAACAGCTTCCTGATAACCTTTGTCTAGAAAGTTGCGCGTGTGCCCACTATGACTCACCGTTAAAATTTAAACAACAAACCGCATTTTAGCACTTGTTTTGGGATAATATTTTGTATTAGTGAACTTTGAAAATTCCGTCAATCTTGTTCTCTCACAGCAACTCTGGCTAAAATACATAAAATCCCTATGCATATGTTTTCCAAAAAATCCTTTTCCAAGCAAGGGTTTAGATAACACATAACAGAACAATGTGTACTTTGTAAAGTTTCTCAAGGTTAGGTATAAATAGTTGTTAAAATCTGGAAACCACCCCAAGTATAGGAGAAGAAGGGTCATTATCTTTTATTGCCTACTCCTACTCATTCCTAGCCCAAGTGGAAATTATGCCTAATTTGGAAAATTCTCTAATGTTTCATTCGCAACTAACTCGTTTCTATTGTTCTTAATCAGGGTTGTTTAAGTCTTTTGTGAGAAAGAAAAGATTTCGGTCGTTGAGTTGGTAAATGTTAACTTTTCTTGTAACTTTTTAAATCCATGCATTTTCTTCTCGATTTACAAGTTTTACTGGTCATTAGGGTATAGGGTAGTCAAAGCAGAAAGATACTGATTATGAGGATAACTAGAAAAGTGCAATGTAGTAATGTACATGGAAAAAATGTTCTTGCTGTTAGGATAGAATACGACCTTTAGTAACATAGTCTGACCAAGGTTTTACTATTTTCACACTTTTCATGGGTTGATTAAAAATTGAATAGATGTACATGGAAAAAATGTTCTTGCTGTTATTAGGATAGAATACGACCTTTAGTAACATAGTCTGACCAAGGTTTTACTATTTTCACACTTTTCATGGGTTGATTAAAAATTGAATAGAATGGCATTAAGAGAATGATTCCAGAAATATCTTAAGACAATTTCTGTTATTCAACAATATTTCATTAAATTTGAATCGTACAGCATCTTGCAAATGCTAACAAATTCCATGAGGCGTTTTTGTACGAAATTGAAATGACCGCAGGGATTGGGGGATTTTCTTTGGGAAATTTCGAATTTAAAATGTGCTGAAGAAAGAGAATGTGAAATAATTGGAAACAAATCAGAGCGGAGCATGTAATAAGTTCAGTACAATCAAAAGTTTTCCTCGAGTAGACTTGTGTGTACAGAGTGTGTACATTTCAATATACAGGGTGGAACAAACTGTTATAACCCCCCTCCAAGGAATGAGAGTTACCTTCTCATTCATTGGAGCTTGTTAAGACCAACACACAACACCACACCTAACACTTCTCAAGAAAAGGCCCCTTGGATGTCAAAGCTAATGATGAATACACTAAACTGTTCGGGGATATTACTCACTTACTCCTTCTCACATCACATGTCAAGTCAATACCGCTCACACCACCCTGAACTTTTACTGGCAAGTGAGTGCGAAATATATCTACAGTAAAACACAAAGTACATTTTCGGGGAAAATTTGTCAAAAGTTTATTATGTGTTGAAAGTTTTGACTGAATTGCGGTGTCCTGAATGTGGTTGTTCCTAGTCACAGCACTCAATTCAATGTGTACACACCTACCCCATCCCCTATATTTATCAAGACTGTGTGTTGTGTGTGGGCTGCGAACTGCAAGTGAACCTCGTTCGTCAGGTGGTACTGTGAACATTTTGGCAACCCATATTACATATAACAAAATATATTGGGAGAACTTTTGGAAATGTCCAGAAAATTGTTTGAACTTAAATCGATTATTTATTAGAACCTACTCGGATAATAGGGGCTATTGACCGAGGGCAGTCTACTTTTACCTATAGAAATAGCTTTTGTAATAGTTGTAACGAAATAAACAAATGAGAGCTGATAAATAACTTGTTTTTACCACAGTAAGTTTCTTACATTTTACCTCAAACTTTGTTAATTTCTTCAAAATCAGCTTCTTCCCTAGAAATTCACTTTGCAATATTTGCATCGATTTCCTTTCCTCTCAACTTTGTCTCATTTCATTTTCTTCTTCTGTATGTCTTAATTGTAAAACTTGACCGTTGACCGGTATTCAGAAATACTTAAAATGTAAACAAGATGAGCTTCAAACAATATCTTTTGATTTATGGCACAACAAACATAAAAGTGCCATAGAGAAATGACTAAATGAGTCATAAAAATAGTCAAGTATGTTTGTAAAGGTAAATAAGTCTACAGGATGTAGCGTATACAAATACCCTTGTTAGGGACTCCATTGTAAGTCTTCAATCAGTAATAATGAAATTTTCAGACCAGATATTCATGGGGGGGAAATTGTCCTAAACCGTGCTCGGTTCGTTTTGGTCTTTTAGTCCAACTAAACGACTTATCACCTTGTGCCAGAGACCACATCATCAGGTGATAATTAAGCCGCCACAATAACAAATATGACTAAGGCCACATTAAAATTATCAGATACACACTGTACTAACTTTCAAAGAACTTCTAGAAATACAAAAGCCCTCTCACCAGCAGCACCATGTCATAAATTTCAAAGTACAAACAATATCATTATCATTATGGAAGCTCAACTTGATCCTGATGAAGATATAAGTAGCCAATATAATAATATTGTAATGAGGCGGAACATAATACAGGCGCACCTGTCCAAGCAATAATAAGGTAGTAAATCCGACTGGGCAGAAGCTGGTAGTTAATTAATTAACTCGACCCGCAACTGAACAAATATCTATTATTACTTGTTTAGTGGACCTTGTAATTTATTGAAATTTCATAAACAAACATGAAGTTGATATATCCAAACCACTCAAAATAATAACGAAAAATAAAATAAAAATGAAAATCAAAGGTCTCATAATGAAATAGTAGGCGTGATCGTACCCAAAATTTAATGAGCAAATTTCCATTACTTTTGTGTTGAACATTTTTACCCATTTTTTATCAAACTAAATTCAAAACAGTATTATTGAAATTTAGACCTCACTTAAAAAAAAAAAAAAATCTTCGTTGGTAAGGTATGATAACAGATAAGTAAGTCCTGGTAATACATATGTATAAAATTATTTTTTGCAAGCTGAAATTAAAACACCTTGAAAAATTGCAACTGACTTATATGCTATAATTTATTATAAACTCACCTATAAATCCATAACTATCCGTGAACAAAACTAAAATCCCTTTCGAAAAAAGAAAAATCACAAAATGCAATAAAAAATACACACACAAAACAACGAAAAAATATTCTGGTTAAAATACAAGAATACAAAAGTACCGTCCGGCAAAATAAATAAAAAAAAAACGAAGGAAAAAAAAAACCCGCGTAGGTACCGTTAAAAAAATAACAAAACAAACATTACTTTCGAAAATTGCACGTGTTTACAAAAAAGCACATGGTCCAGTGTAACTTGAAAAATTTAAACGTTGGCATTTCCGTTCGACTTTTAAAATAGAAAAACAAAAAGAAAAAAAATCTTCCTCCAAATAACGAAGAAAAAAATTTAAAAAATAATGAGGAAGAAGAGGAGGTAGAAGAATTTAATATAATATGAAGAGCACCATTGAACTTGTAATAGGTATATGTTGTAAGTGTAAGACGTTAGTTACAACTGAAAGCGAGCAAAAGTTATATCCAGAAAATTTAAATTTCTTACACAAGCTAATGAGAGTAGGGGCGATTAAAAAGAAAGTTTTAAAAAATATAAAAAAAGAAACACACACATTTTTCTTTCTTTGAAAAAAATAAAAAAATAAGATCCTCCTTTAAAAATAATAGCGCATGCGATGATAATGAACATTTCCCCGCGATTACCTTGGTGCCCATATGATCATGCATATACCGTATACATGCACACTATACAATATTATTCCCTTTTTTTAATTTTTAAAAAGAAGGAATAAACAAAGTTCTCTCTCTCTCTCTCTCTCTCTCTCTCTCTCTCTCTCTCTCTCTCTCTCATCTTACATTGTGCTTTCTCTTTCGGAAAAGTTTTCCAGCTTTCAGATAGGATTTTTTATGAACTTTGACCCAGACATAGAAAGCTCTAGTCCTGGTATGTGTGTGTGTTTTTTTTTATATACATATATAAACTTTCGGTAGGTATCTATTTGAAAATGGTGCTATGATTATTCAATTTTGGAGTATTTCTTACTTTCCTAGTTATGTTGTTCATGTCATTTTTCAAAGGCAAATGGAGAAAATTTTCAAGAAAAGAGAAGACAAGGTCATTGCATTACAGGCAGAATATATCTTCTCACCTTAAAAAGACCATCTTGCGGTTCTCATGAATTCATAGATTCATACCTATAATATGAATTTCTCGGAAAGTTATAAGTGAGGCTGATTTTTAAGAAACAAATGAAAGTTATTAAGGTAAAATGTAAGAAAGATGAACCTTACCGGTCAGTTAATCTGAAAACGAATAAGTTAGTTACATACTTCACTTCTTCACGAGAAGCTAGTTGATGTATCAACTAAACTTCACATTTACCTCTCTTCTCTACAGAACCAAAATTTTAGTTGATGTGCCAAATAAACATTTTCTAATACAAAACCTTCGCTAGTATCTTATGATGACTCTATCAAATGTACAAATTTACCACTATACAAAAACAGAATCTAGTGGATGTGCCAAATCAACGTTTACCGCAATGTAGTAGGTATGCCAATGTAACTTTACATTTACCACTATACAAAAACAGAATCTAGTGGATGTGCCAAATCAACATTTACCACAATGTAGTAGATATGCCAAATTAATTTTACATTTACCACTGTGCAAAACTAGAATCTAGTGGATGTGCCAAATCATTCCAAATGAACATTTACCGCAATGTAGTAGATACGCCAAAGTAACTTTATATTTACCACTGTACAAAACCAGAATCTAGTGGATGTGCCAAATGAACATTTATCGCAATGTAGTAGATACGCCAAAGTAACTTTATATTTACCACTGTACAAAACGAGAATCTAGTGGATGTGTCAAATGAACTTCTCATAAATAAAACAATAGTCAGTCTAGTTGGCGTGGAAAATAGCGCGCCTGCCTTATAAGCCCTAGGTTACGGGCTCAAATCCCGCTTGGGGCGAGCTATGTATATCCTAAACAGATAAATTTGTTTTCGGAACGGTTGGCTTTCTCCTATTCTATGATCCTCCTCTCTTCGATTCCGGTCCGACAAGGCCGCCACTATTACAGTTCCCTCTATCAAACTTCAAAAAAAACCAATACATACTTACATAGAAATGCCCGAGTGAGAAATGTGAAATATTTTTACAATCACCAAACACTTTTTTTTATCAAAAAAATCCAGACCCTCTTTTCTAATTTCTTAATTTTAGTTTCTTCATTTATTCTGTTATTTTTATAAAGCTTACCCTTACCCTTGAAAAAAAGAGGAGAAAAATCATTATGACTTGAATTTTCACTTGCCAAATTTTATCATGAAAAAATTTGATGTACTTTATGTGTACATTTTCTGTGAAAATTGCAGTTTCAGTTTAAAAACGAAACACCTAAATGTACGTAATGATTTTTACGAATTTATTAAATTGGTTCAGGGTAGTTGCTATGTTACTCTCCGTGAATTGTCATTTATGTTTACGAAAAATTTCAAAGTACCCATTTTCTTTATTATTTGACGTGAAAGGAACCCATTTGATAAATCCGAGACACTATAAGTTATTATTGGTATTGCACTTTGGTAATAAAACACCAAACCTGTAGGACTTGAATTTTTTCATAGGACCTCCCGGGCATTACTTTCATTTAATTTAAAGTGGACACTATTTGTCAATATAATTTTTTCTTACCGTTTCTGATCTCCTTGTTTCTTTTACTTTCATGAAATTTGGTTTCCTTCAACAGTCCAGCCACACTGTGGCTGCCACAGGATAGGATACAAATGCTGTCTACTTGATTCAAACACGGTTAGTTCAGACACTTTGGTTGATACAAATGTTTTCAAGTTGAGAGGAACTCGACAAGTTCAAGTAGAAAATCACGGACACTTTGCTTCCCATGTCCGAGTCCAAGTAAATACTAAACGTGAATATTAATTCGCCTTGTGATCTTTCCTCAAAGTTTT
Source organism: Diaphorina citri (assembly GCF_000475195.1). Classification (NCBI taxonomy): domain Eukaryota; kingdom Metazoa; phylum Arthropoda; class Insecta; order Hemiptera; family Psyllidae; genus Diaphorina; species Diaphorina citri. The sequence goes on from NW_007377639.1 coordinate 193,584, forward strand.
CCTGTAGACAAGGAGGGAGAAAGGAAACGTTTGGTAAAAGGAGATAGAAGGAGTTGAAAAGAAAAAGGATATATTTTTAAAGTTCCTTGTTTTGGAGAAAATTTTCACTTTAAAATGCCCCTTCATCTTAATTTTAAAATGCGCAGACTTGGAGAAGTTACACAAGGGGGAAGGAGGGGGTGGTCTGTGCTGTCCAGTGCAAACAATAATGAGAGGTACCTATTCTTATAAAGTTAAGAAAATACCCTCCTTGCTTGTTCCTTACGTAGGGTTGTCCACCCCACTCCCCACCCCTATGCCTCATCGTATTCAAATTTGAAAACTTTCCTTACTTCCCCTTCTCTCGGATACATTGTTCCAAGTAGTACCTACCTGAGCCCAGAGCTTTGTGTTTTCTATCTTGGAAAGTCTATTGTCTCTCGTTTATATATTACTGGGGTTTGTGTTCTGCTCAAGCTCTGTGTCCAAGCTTTAAGCTCTCCTTGTACATAAAACATGGAACTATGTATAAGTAGACTAACTATCAAACTAACTGTCTGTCCCGTGCTTCGCTTCAGATATTTTTATTATTTTTGAATCGAACCCGGAACCCACGGAATCTGTAGACAGACCATTTTAGGGGGTTGTATTTTCATATTTTTTCTCCATCGATCATAGTTTTCTCTAAAGAATTCGGGCAGAGAACACGGATACCCGATATTTTTTCACTCAGTGTTATTGGTATTTTTATGTTACAGAGACACCAGAGGAGAAAAAGTAAGAATATTTCTTTTAACGATTTTTACAACATACAAAACTTTGTACCAAGTTAAAGGAAGGAAAAAAATCCTGTGTGAACATCACACAACTTTCTGTTGGCTACTTGTTTTGATATTGTTATTTTTGCCCATCCGAAATGATACCTATTCTAAACGATTGACGAAAAACCGTTACCTTCTTTGGCATACCTAGATAAAGTAGATACTATGCATTCTTAATTACTGAAAATTTCTCATTTTTTGACTCGGAAAACCTTAAATCAAATAACGGATATATTCAACCAAATCCTGATTAAAAAAAGAAGGACTGATTTTGATAATTTTCCATTATCTTGTATAGGTTACGCATTGAGGTAATAGAAAGTGAACACAAACTGCAAGAAAACTCATACATAAAGTAAGAAAATACAAGAAAGGAATAAGAAAATGTCTTGAAAGAAGAGAACGAGGAGAAAGGAAATAATATTAATGAACGAAGAGTAAAGAAAAAAAAAAGCTAAATTTTTTTAAGAAGACAAGTTCATTTATTTAAATTCCCCTGTAGTGAAAAAAAGGCGGACTCTTCGGTGACAAAGCTAAATTTTTTTAAGAAGACAAGTTCATTTATTTAAATTCCCCTGTAGTGAAAAAAAGGCGGACTCTTCGGTGACAAAGTGAAAAAAGGTCAGATTCTCGGTTGTAAAATAACTTATAGGAGACCTATGGTTGTCTCACATAACAGCACTGTCACATTATTGGCCAAAGATAATCTCTACCATTCAACCCTGATTGACGCGATGCGACGGTCCAAACCAATATGCAACTTTATGCGTTGTTTAAAATCATCAAATTGGTGCAAAATCGGACAAACCCAAACAGACAGACAGACAGACGAGACAAACGAAATTCACCCCCGCGTTTGGTTTTTCAAGACCTTCAAGTTGTTTAAATTTCGCTCGGATCTGAAGAGGATAATGCTGAGGCATCTTATGTCCCCCTCGCCCTTCTTTCTGCTCAAGTTTATATGAGTTTTTTTTACCCTATCAAACAAAAAAAAAATTAATGAAAAGATAGACACGAATATGTATGAAAAAAGAGAGAGAGAGGAACGAGCGAATTTTCTCCTTCTTTTTTTTACTTTCCAAGTTAGGAGTTGTTAAAATGTTGTATGTTCGTGGATACAAGAGTTCCATGTTGAAAAATTGTTGTATGTTTGATGAGATTATTTTAATATGCTGTCAGTACGGCAACAAACCAATTAGGTACCCAGTGATTCTAATTGTAACACTTTTATTAAACTCGCAAATAATCAATTGAAGAGGCAACTATAAAATGTATCCACATGTGAAAGAAAACTGGTCCAAAATCACATAATTAAAAGTGCGTTTTTGTAGTCCCTATTCGTAGAGCTTTCAATGTCTCATATGGAAACGAGAATACGAAATGTGGGAAATCTTTTGACAGGACTCTAGAAACATAATCCCGTGTGGTGTGGGTCATTCTCTCATATGCATGCTGATAAGTTTTCCTCAAAGTTTGACTACCCCTCACAGGAATAAAGGAGAAAAGAAATTAGAGGATGTAGGAGTAGGGGTGTAAGGAAAAGGGCCGAAGAAAGTAAAAGAGAGGGGATGACGCAGTTTTATAATTATCAAAATATTCTGATTAGAATATGTATATGTGGTGAGGGGTGAGTTTTGTACACATGCATCATATATGTACAATACGGGACTCTACTGAGTATAAAAGTGGAAAATCATGCACCACGCACACACAGGAAACCAACACGAAATCTTAAATAAGTCCCAGACCCGTAGTATACTATCCTGTAGTTGAACAGAGATGTTGTAAATATTCCAACAGATTGTCCCTGCAACTAGTGCTGAATTTCTTGAGACACTATTATTTAAAACGGAGCAGTTCTCATATGTAGATACATGTATCTATATCTAGCTTTAAAATAACAGTGAATACCGATTTCATAGTGTACAACACACTCTATTTCCTTTTAACATGTAAAGTTTGGGTCAATCTAACACCATGCCCGATTAACCTATTTCAACAAATATCCAGTAGAGAATCGGATAATGTTCGAAATACCTCTCAAGTTCCATGTCAAAGTATGTACACGTAAATACCTATGGAAGAGTTAGACGGATATTTCACAAACAGAAATAGTTTAGTGGTTTAGTCTGATGATATGTGTCCTCATGTAAATGGAATTGTAAATTGAAATGTAATAGTTCCTAACACTGGACACCGCTAGTGATAGTAATCGTATTACCGTATTACTCCCGACTACTCTAGTTATCAAATTACATGAAAGTTAGTTATGAGATAAATTGTCCAAGTGAATTAATAGATAATCATGATCAAAGTATGTACACGTAAATACCTATGGAAGAGTTAGACGATATTTCACAAACAGAAATAGTTTAGTGGTTTAGTCTGATGATATGTGTCCTCATGTAAATGGTATTGCAAATTGAAATGTAATAGTTCCTAACACTGGACACCGCTAGTGATAGTAATCGTATTAACGGTATTACTCCCGACTACTCTAGTTATCAAATTACATGAAAGTTAGTTATGAGATAAATTGTCCAAGTGAATTAATAGATAATCATGATTACTAACACGGGCTGGAGAGATAGAAGTTATTTGCCAATATGAAGATAAATTTTTGCGATATTTGATATTGCTAATGTAGAGAATCTGCAAAAGCTAATTTGTAGGTATAAATTCAGAGACATCGGTGATGTAAAAATCAAATTTGAAATTTCCCTCGTAAGAAGTTTGTTGAGCATTTAGCCTTAGTGAATAAATCACATAGGGCACTTAGATGGCATCGTATCAAGGACATTGGCAGCATTGTCTCTTTGGAAAGCGAAAAAGAGTCTTTGCCGAAGATATTACAAAGACCTCTTGTCACCAGACAGTGCCACCAAACGCTGTCCGACTTCATAACTCAGATGGAGTACACCAAATACCTACCCATGGTTTCGAATGCAATGAAAGTATTCGGAGGACCCATTTCTTACCGTTTCCAGATCTAATGAAAGCAGAGCGTCTTTAAGTATTAATGTGTATGCAAAATGTATAATAAGGCGAACACCCTTTCTTTTTTTTAAGAGCCTCAATATTGATCTTTTTATTAAAAAAAGAAAAAATGGAGTGAGCAGAAGAGGAGATAATGGTAAATTATAACTCACTCCTAAAAGTCCTTCTTATCAGGCAGGCCTGACTTCAGTAAGTCTGAAGAAAGATGATTCTGGCATGTACGAAAGAAATGATAGGTAACTAAATAGATAACTTGTCTAACTCATTATCCTAACCTCCTTGTGTTTCCCGGGTCAACCAACGTTCATGGTTCTGAAGGCTGAACTGATGCCGATGCTACAGAAGACAGCAAAAGCGGCAATTGAAACATAATCATGCTTCCTATGACCCCATCGTATACAAGTTAGATAGTCGTCCTCAGCTGGTCGTAGAAAGCCACTTACTATATCTGTGTAACTTTAGTATTATAAAACAGCCCCCGTCTACTTTCTTTTCTAATTTCGCCCCTGTCAGCTTACTTTCTCCCCGATTTTTTCTCCTTTCTCCGATCTTCTTCTCATTTCGTAAGTTTTTTTTTTACATAATGACGCGGTCTTCATTATGTGACGGGAAAAAAGACATTACGACGCTTGCGTCCTTTTTTTTTTTTTTTTTTTTTTTTTTTTGTTTTTTTTTTTTTTTTTAACTTTGGTCTTTTTTTTTTTTTTTTTTTTTTTAATTTGTGTTCTTTATATTTTTTAAGCTCGCATCGTCATATTATACATGTGTAATGAAAAAAAAAAGTCTTAAAGATTTTTTCTATAAGAACGCACTGTGGAAATTCGTGAAGGGGGAAGCTACGGCTATGGAAACTTTTTCCATATATTTTGTGTCTTTTGTCTTTCCAAGTTTTGTGAGCATTTATGAAAATACGTCCTGAAGTCCTGAAGATTCGTTATGTTGGACTTTTTCTAACGCGTTGGTTTGAGGGAATCGGCATGCAAAGGCTAGCATAGGTACTGCAGTAAAGTAAATCTTTGAGGGATCTTTGCACGATAATCTTATCTTTTCTTTCTCCCTAACTCTGCACAGGCAGAATAAAAACTGAAATGGGTCCTCCATAATTTTAGTGAAAATTGACGAAATTTCCAAGTAGGATTCCTTGCTTCAGAATAGTTTAACTAAATGCTTGGCTTTTATGATAAATTTCAGCCCTTAATTACCTATTTAAAAATCAAATTAAATCACTCACTTGGTCAAATTGTGTTGTAATGTTTCCCCCCAAGACCACTCATAACGGAAGAAAAAAAATCTGAACATTTTTCCTGAAAAAAATACGTAGATCCATACAACATGAAATGTACCTAACCTACCTAATTTTTTTCTGAGCTTTTATGCTTTTTTACAGGAAATAAAAAGTAATAATAGAAAGTAAAAATAGTTGAAGTAGTCTGAAAATGTATATCAATAGGTTAAAAAAAGGTCACTTTGAGACTCTTAACAACTCACTTGTAAAAAGATTTCATATTTTCCCCTCTGGACTACTTTTTAGAAATACAGAGCCTAAAATTTGAATACCTCACATTACTTACTCTCTTTTTTTATGTAGAAAAATTGCATTTCAGATATCTGTGTGGTATACAAATACAATAAATAGGGGTTTTTCTGAAGAGGTATTGATAGAGGGAAACTGTAACTGCTATGGTCTTATCGTCCCGAAATCGAAGAGAGAAGGAAGACAGGATAGGAGAAAGCCAGCCGTTCCGTAAATAGGTACCAGTAACCATAATCCTATTTTGACATTTTGTTTATCAGCACAATTTGAAGCCTAAACATTGTGATTATGGGACATAAGATCGATAAAGACAAATTTTATTTCTACTACATATCTATTACACCATTTATACCTATGTACAATATTGTACATATTATACATACATAAAAAGAAGGGTGATCAATTGATCATGTTAGGAATTGAAATCACCCCAATAGACATAGGAAAGGCTCTGAGGGTCACACATCACAATCTATTCTGTTATCAAGTTATTGTACACATTGCATATATTGACGTAATGACAAAACATATCGCACATGATTCATACTTGATTATTTGTAGACCTCTTTATTTAAGCCGCTTTTGACCTTTGAATGCGCTATTTGGAGATCACCATTATCTATAACTATGTGTTGAATATTTGACTACATATTAGTTCTGCACAAACGTTACTTTTAACTTTACGAAGTACCCGGACAAACAATAATAACTAGAATCTTGATAATAATAGTTACCAGTTTATACCCGTCTAATGAGACTAACAATAAGCTCTAGTAGGTACTATTATTTTGATCGAATTCTCCAATGAAAGAAAAAAATTCATGCCTCGTTCAGGATTCGAACCCGTCCCTCTTAGCGGAAGCTTAGATTAAGTTTATATTATTACACTAAACACACGGTTCAACTTACCCCAGGATTTCCTCATTGACTCATGGATACCATGCTGACTCCTGAAATCACGAAGGAACAAAAAAAATTCAGGAAAAACAGTAGCGATCGGAATATTTGAAATTACTCGCACGTTCAGACTGAACACAGATTTGTGATAGATTGGTAAAATGAGTCAAATGTTGAATGTGTAGAGAGCAGGGAATATATTAGCCAAAACGAGCAACTGGCCAAAATTGATATTTCACTAATATGAACGAAACATATTAAGCCAAATTCACACGAAGTCTTGTCGTGCCTTCGCACCAGCTAATCAGTTAGGTATTGTAGATTTTCATACACATTTGTATTCATATGTCATTTTAATACCTACTTTAGAAGTGTTTGAACATACGAGTTTCCATCGCGACATATTTTACCGACAAATACACAAGTTTAAAGCGAAATATGTCGCATGTATCAACATGCATGTGAGATGAATGATACAGAATTAAAATGACAAAGTGAATGCAAGCAGAGCATTGGAAGAAAATTATCAATTTGTTAAGAATGTTAATATCAACGTGGACAATAGAACGATTCGTGCAAATCACATAACACAGGTATTACTGATTCACCGAGCTATCATTAACGTGTCTAACCATAAGCCGCGTAAGTAGAGCTTAAGTTACCGACATACCCATTATTACTCTATTGTAAGATTGTAACCATACAGCGAACTTAACAAATGCACCTAAAAGATACCCGTCTTCACGAGTGAATAAAAGTATAGGACCCGACTCGCGCTTAGCGCTCGCCAGCGGGACTTGGCTTCCCTGAACCTCCATAGGGCTTCGCGGGGTTAAACATACGGTCGCGCTTTGCGTTCCCCTGCTTCGCTGAGTTACTTTACGCTATTTAGATGGTCTTTTATTTGAACAAATTAGAAACTTGACCATTAAAAAGGAAGAAAAAATATCACTCAATTGTGTCTGTCTCCCTCGTACTTTTTTATACACCCTCTTGTGAAATCCTTAAATCAGATATACCTGATGGGTGAGAATGTTAAAAATAGAAAATTGCCAAGGAAAAGTTCTATTATGAAAACACATTAAGATAGTTGGGGTAAAATATAACACACATAAACTTCACTCAAATGAGACTCAGACACATTTCAAAAGCCAAAAAGGCAAGAAGGTTATCAAAGAAGGAAAATTTCAGTGTAGCAAAAAGATATAAGGATAGTTCCTTAACATGCAATTTATACATTTTAATTGTAATTTAAACCTTTGAGAAAGTTAACACCGCCCTGCTTATGCCCGAAACTGAAACCTTTGAAAATGATGTGTTATGTAGTGTAGCCTCAAAGTATTTCAACATAACAACCCCTTCCACGATATTTTGAATATGAGAGTGATGTTTTCAAGACATCAAGTTTCATTTCAAATGGAAGAGGAGAAGAAAATTCATTGGACTTTGCTACATGAGGAGGTGGATTGAGGTTTCGAATACGAATTCAATGTAAATCTGAGAGCATAGAGTTCTTATGCTTGTTTTTATAGAGATTCTAATGAACATGGTCATAACAATATTACCGACGACGAGAAACATGATGACAAGTTTTGAGAGTAGAATCAACATAAAAAGAAACAATGGCTTTCACATGGGCGGAGACAACTTGGATTATTAAATTATTACCTATAAGCCCATAACAGTGCCTACCTTCTGTACGATGCCTCATAATTGCCTCTATTTTATATACAGCAGAAAATTCATTATTCTTCTAATTAGTAGGTTGGTGTTAATGTGAGGCAGCTACCAACACTCATGGTTAGCTCCACGTTCAACAATGCTATTTTATTAGATGAGTCATATTATTATTTTTGCTCATTCATTTGATCGATTGATTTTTTCATAATAATCATAGAATTTCCTATTTTCCTTTTTTTTTTACAGGTTTTACAATACTACCTACCTGTAATGTCAGAGTAACAAAATGATCCACTTGCTGAATGCTGATTTAATTGAACTCATCTCCTTTCGTAAGTAACTAAATTTAGTAATGCATTTAGGCAGGATAATGACACCTTGAATGCACCACTATCCACCCTTACAGGTTTTACAATACTACCTACCTGTAATGTCAGAGTAACAAAATGAATTTCTACTTGCTGAATGCTGATATAATTGAACTCATCTCCTTTCGTAAGTAACTAAATTTAGTAATGCATTTAGGCAGGATAATGACACCTTGAATGCACCACTATCCACCAGATCACTGAAGTTGAGCAACTTTGTCCGTGATTGTCATCTAAACGGATGACTGTCAGGGACAACATTGCTGACCGTCGCGTCGGGATGTACTCTCACAGCAGCGTAAGTACACCCCACGCTGCTTGCAATTTTAAATCTTCAGAAGTAGTTTGATCTTCATACGTAACTGCAGCATGTATGATGGTATTGACAGATTCAATATTCTTTGTATTCCATCAAAAATTCTTCCTGCGGTTTTTACTTGTTTGGTCTATTTTGTATTTAGTGTGAACTTTGTTAATGTAAGCTTATTAATAAAGTGGAAGTGTGATGACAATCACTCATTTCAGAAAGAGATGGAGTAATCAGCAGACATCTTGTAGTTGTGAAAGAATATTATGTTAAAAGCATCAGAGTTCTTCTCAGCAGAGTAATTAGAAACTGTTTCACGCATGGCTGTATTCTATTCCATTCTCTTCTATATTATTTCTTCATGCTCCGTATTATTCGTCCTCATCATCTTATAGATTTTCACCTCATGTGACCTCACAGTGTTTAGCTCATTCTTGTTTTACTCTTCTTTTTTTATCTCACTGGTTTTCCATAGTTTGGGTCTTTGTCATTTAAGACGTTCTTAGTTGGAATGAGTTCATCAGTAGGTACATCTTGTGTTGATGAATTAGGGTACCCTAAATCTTTTTTACAATCTCATTGAACAATTACCTACCAATGGATTGGAATACATAGTTAGGATGTGTTGCATTTTTCCATTCTACTGTCCAAAGCCTAAAGAAATGTTCCTGGGGGTGCATCCTATTTTTAATTTTGGTGAATACCTAATGCCTGACTTGAAATATTCATTAGTAAATAAATACTCCTACGATTGTGTCCATTAATTTCTAACTTATTTGAAAACTTAAATTCAATCATATCTTCTCTGAGTGAGTTTACGTTTCGTCACATCAGGTTTGTCTTGGTTTTGCCATAGGTTCCTTGTTTTCTTTGATCAATGGAGCAGTTGCAAATGGGTAAAAATTATGAATAAATGGTCGATTCCTATGTAAAAAGTTGGAAAAAATCCAAATCTGAGGTCAAAACTCCGAAAAAATAACTGTAAACGATCGAAAAGCTGACTTGAAATATTCATTAGTAAATAAATACTCCTACGATTGTATCCATTAATTTCTAACTTATTTGAAAACTTAAATTCAATCATATCTTCTCTGAGTGAGTTTACGTTTCGTCACATCAGGTTTGTCTTGGTTTTGCCATAGGTTCCTTGTTTTCTTTGATCAATTGATATTGATCATACTTCTGTGTAAGTCAACAACAAAATGTAATTTGTAGTTTTCAGCCGGAACGGCTCAGTAATTAACTTTACCAAGGTAAGAAATAAAAACAAATAAGTCATTGAAATCGAGAAAAAATATTGAGATGAAAAGAATGGAAAATTGAAATATCTGTAGGTATGGAATTCTGTCTGTATTGTTGTTATTAATTGAGCAGCAATGATTAGTTCGAGTTAGCTCTTTTCCTCTCCTATCTATCTTAACATTCTTAACTACATAAAGGTCGATTAAGAAAAATATAGATATTGATAATTACTGATTTTCTTCAAAATTCTACGTAAATATTTTGCCTGAAGGAATGAAAATATCTTGATAACAGACGGACCAAATGGGTGAAAATGGCACCAAACTATTTAATTCAATTGCATAAAAACTTCCTATCAAAATTAATAAAGATAAAGAAGATAAAGACTATTAAATGTTCAACAGGTGTTGTATAGGTAAGTATAATATCTACCTGTACCTACTTGTAGTCGGTATGTACGTATATATTGCACGTAGGTGTAATATGTTTGTATGATCAGCGTAATTAAGCGCCAATTAACACTTCAAACCTTCTCTACCTTGCCTTCATTACAGCCTGTGTTTACTACGCTCAACATAATTTCTGTGGGGAGTTTAACTTTATTAACACATTATGTATAAAACTTTTAATTGATTACCTATACAGTTTCCTACATACCTGGGAAAACTTTCTTTAGGTAGGCTTTGAAAAATCTCTTGATATTACAAACTGCAGTTTTTTACTCCCACTAGTTGAAGCTTAGAATGGTCGCTATGCAGTGTGTGATAACGTCTAACATATCCTTATAACTTACAATACCTAAAGATATTGGTAACTTCTACAAATAACTATAACTTCGTACAGTATGAACAATTTATTCATTATCGGGTCAAACTCTGTTTTGTCAAATTGATTTGAACTTGGCAGATCAGATTGCAGCATTATCTGTGTAGAAACAGAAACAGACTTATCGAAGTCTCATTCATTTGAACCACTGGAAGTCTGGTTCCTCATGTATGCTGGCATGACTTAACACTCTCCTGCGAGATTGTTGGAGCTGTTTTCAGTCAGATCTCGGATCTAATAGGTATTATCATCTCGCTGATGGTGTCCGCTAGTACATCAATGGGACAAGGTGTTTTACAAGTGTTCCACTTTTAAATGTTGCCAATGTGTAGTATTATAAAGTTTGAAATTGACATCATTAGGTACATACTTATGTAAGTATGTATTTATATTATTACTCGTATGTAGGTACATAACTACATACGAGAACTTACGTTTATGAAAACTAATACATACAATATATTCTTTTGTTTCTACAGGAACCAATTCACGAATATTGTTAATCATCTACGTACATATCTACGAGTATGTAGAAAGTTTTATTCAGCTTCCAAAAGCTCCCCAGAACGCTAGGAGCGTTCAAATTTTCTTTTTTGTGTGTGGTCCATGACAACAAGGATTTGAATTGTCGGAATACCTTATACCTACATGTACGAAGCTACCTAATACTCCTACATCTAGAAGTTACAAGTAGCTCCTCGGTATCAATGAATTCGTTCCGCCAGACACACTTAAATCGGCTTTACACACCAGCTAGAAACATACATATACAAAACTGTACAATGTTTGTAGGTATGTCTAGGTATATTTGTCTGAAAACATATCTGTATCTTCTATTAGCTACTGCTGTGCTGAGCTCTGCATGTCTCGAACCAGAACCACCACAATAAGAAAAACACATCCATATATACAGGAGAGTACAGGACCTGGAATGAACATTTTCCGGATGTGCTTCATTAATGTTTGTTCCATGCAATTACCAATCCAACAAACATGTTCGGAAAGATTTGAGTTTTGTGTGGGATTTTGGTGCACGGTGCAATGTTTTCCTCCGAATACAAAAGTAGCGAGTAAACCTACTGACATGACGTGTGAAGGTGTTTTGACAAAACATTTCAAAGTAAATACCATTAAACTCTTCTCTGCCAAAGAACTGCGATACAAAATTGATAGCTTCCATATTAGATGTGCGTGTAGGTGTAGAAAGCATTACTCTTGTCAATAGGGAAATGTGGAGCACAATCAAGCAGCACATTAGAATATAAATATTCTTATATTTGAAAGTTTTCAACATCCATTAATCACGAATTTCGGAGGAGTTCAAAACAGAATGAAGATATTGTGAGGAGATGTGATATGAAGGATGAAGACGACACCGATGCTGGAATGAATGAAATTGCCCAGTCACTCACTCATCACTTGTAACAAGATTCTAGCCGGCTACTTACCTATTAGCTAGCAGGACCTAAGATCCTACAAACAAATTATTTAACATTTAATATTTTAACATGGAGCGCAAACAAAAAAGGTACATGGATTTTGTAATCCAATACATAATCAGGGAAGATAAAAAGATGATCAGGAAAGATAAAAAGATGATGTGGTTATATTGAACACAGTTATATTCTGGATTCTACTTGGACTGCAATAAACGAATAAACGTCTTGCACCACAGCAAATATTTGACACTCTCACAAGATAATAATCATTAACGATATAGTCATATTGATAGTAATTGATTTATAACCAGATGCAAATTAAATTAAGATACTGAAGAAGACATCTTGAGTGGTTGGAGAAAGTACGGCTTATGACATTCGCAAACCAAGAGGATTCTCTGCTATTCGCTGATTGGTGAAGGTAGATCACAGATTTTTGATTCTTGTTAAATTGTTACACGATACAACGTATCAGTAAGTAGGTAATGGAGAAGTCATATTTATAATCAGAAGAGAGAAAAAATGGCTCATCAAAATCTTTATTAGGCTCTCGAAATTCAAAGTATTGTGATTATTTCTTCATTCTCTGTATGATGGTAGTCAAAAGGAAACAAGTTCCAAAAACGTGCGTTGTGGATTGACTTGAATATGTAATACTTAATTATTTTCATACTTTGCTCGATTCCTTCGAAGGAAATGCAAATTCAAAGAAAATTCCTGCAATAGAAAGGCATAATAATGACCGTGGTGTTTTCACAATAATTCAATAAAGGAAGGGATAACATAGTAAACGAAAAGTCTAAACATATCCTTTTATCTTGGAACGCCCTATCTGCTCGAGTAATTTATTATGAATACGTCAAATCAATATAAAGAATAAATTGGGTCTCGGATAGTGTGCAAGATACTTGGGGAAAACTTTCTTGAGGTTATAAGAGAAGATAGGAGAGATAATGTGTGAGCAAATGAAATGAGAAATTAGTACGCAGAGAATTAGAAAATAGAAGGAGAGAAAGATAAGATAAAGGATATCAAGTTTTCAGCATCATAATTTAGTGTCTCTACAAAGTTTTCATAGTGGAAATTTTGCGTCTCCACCAATTTTGTGTTTGCCGCAATTGAGTTTTCTTGAGGGTATTCTAGCGTCAAGTCACCACTGCTTGCGACTGTTTAACTTGTTTTGGTCATTTGTCCTCTCTATCAATGGTTATATTGGTTATGTTCCATGTAATGTATTTCCCACCATCCAGTATAATACATAATAACCAAAATTTCCACCAGTTTGGAAGAAAAAATAATACAGGATTACGTGGAGTGAGAGGGAGAGAAGAAAGTAAAGGACAAACTGAATGGAGAAGAAGAAGGGTTAGTAAAAACTGAAAGGGTAATATGTAAAATTGAAATTCAAATGAAATACGACATAAGAAACAGGGAGGTCAATTTCATCATTTATTTTAGTATGTTCCCTTTAGAAACGGGTCCACACCAAAATCACTGTTGCATTACAAGACATGGAATACGTTTCTAATGTGGCCATGAATTGTCTTAGGAGACTATGACCAGTACAGACTACAGACCTACATGAGTGCGGTCCATGACTCAAATCTGAATTGAATTCCCGTGTACGTATGAATGACTGCGTACAGTAAGATATACGAGTTGCTGAGTAAATAATTTTCCTCTGCATGCACAAAATAATACATTTGTTATTATAAGTATACACACTTGAAATGAAGTAAGTAGTCTTGCAGGATATACGGTCTTCATTAAGAGGTTAAGTAAAATATATAAAAGCTTATTAAGGACAAAGGAGGAAATCAAAAATAATAATGTATTTTATTTTCCGATATAAAATCACGGTTTACCTTTCCTGGTCCTCCCCCACTTGTCTAGGCATGTCAAGAAGTGTTCCTTTCTTGCAGGCTATTGTACGTTGTGTCGGCTATACAGGGTACCTAAAAGAAGTGTACACCCTTGAGTTTTCTTTTCCCTCTGTTGCAGAAAGAATGATGAGGTCTATTTTGCAGCTCAATTTTGGATCTTCAACTTTGAAAGCTGTTTTCTGTGTGATTTCAAATTTTCTAAGGTCCGTGACATGGTCTCAGAATCCACTGAAATTTTGACGTCCTAAAGGAAGAAGTAGGGGTCTCATGATTGTAGTAGACAGAACACTTTGTTTTAAGCCACCCTGTAGGTTTTGTATTCACGGTCGATTTTATACATTTATATTTATGATGATTATATTTTTCCTAATGTAACGAAATGCATGTTTCCGCCTTGACTACTATCTTCAGTATGAATTTGAATTTCATTTATGCCTTACTCAGTAAACAGTGTAAGATATTTAACTATGTTTTTCTGGTATGAAACTATGAACATCAACTTACTTACTGGAGATCATACCTTGTTAATCTTTTTTGAATGTTACGGCCGTCTTTTCTCTCTTCTGATGTCTATCCCGGTTTGGAAATGTATCAGTTGTGATAGGTTCACCGAAAAGGCTTGCTTCTCTTTGTGTTACAATTCTAGTCATACTGCTCCTAGATATCTACAGTTTTAACACATCTCAATTTATTCAAATGGTTTCTGGCAAAGTTGTTACTATGGTAGAATGAGTTTCCAAAGAACAACTGATGAAACATCAACATGAAACGCTAGGGTCACCATCACTACCACTCGTAACATTCAATGTCTCCTATAAAAGCTTCTGTTCTAAATTTAAAAGGAAAATGGAAATGGAAAAGCAAATTGGTAGAATAAACAAAATGGTTCAACTATTTTCTAAGAAAGAGAATTGACCAGTGGTCGTTTTAAAATTCAAGAGAGAATTTTAAAGTAACTTTTTTCTTCCAAACATAAGAACGAAAGAAAATTAAGGAAACAAAAATGAAACACGACCAACCAGAAAAAAACCCTCTCGTTTGTTTCATTTATGTTTGAGGTGAATCGAAAAGAAAATCCAGAGATACGTTTTAAGGAAATCTCTGAACCGTCATGTAATGATTTTATTACATTAGTTGTGTAAAAACTTTGTGATTTAAAAGACTAATATTAGGTACCTGTTTATTCCTTACTGATGCGACATACAAATAGAAGTAATGTTGAACTTACTCATTACTAGTCAACTCTTCCTCAGATAACTTACCTAGATATGCCCACTGTTTATTAAAACTTATAGGTATATTGATAGCCCAGAAGAGTTAATATTGGAGAACTTTTTTGGACTAGGTATGCAGATTTGAAGAACCATTCAGATTACAGAAAGAGGAAGAATACAATACATGTTGAGATTTCTTTTGCTTTGAGGTTGGAGACAGTGAACGCACTTTCTCTAACAATTATATTGTATGTAACTCGATTTTATCTCTCGCTCGGTCTTTAATCTCTTCTTCTTTTTTTTACTTTTTTTTTCAGTTTTTCTCAAGTGGAAAAAAAAGTCTCATACGTATTTGAATATGCTTCAGATTACATATGGAAGGAAACCGCTCGATCTATCTCCCTCCGCGCACATGGTTGAGGATTCCATTATATTACAATTGTTTTTCAGAAACAAAGATGCTGCATGAAATTTTCAGGACATACAAAGGACGCAGGAGGAAGGAGAAGACAAAAGAAAGCTCTCCTTGTTTGCCAAGGACGAAGAGTAGGGTGGAGATGAAATAATGGATGGAAAAAACCTAAGAAATATACAATTAAACTTACATATGGCGAAAAAAGTGGGGAAATTTTGTTAAAAGGACGTACGGTGTCCCATAAGAGTTTGACAGAAAAGAATGGCAAAATTAAAAATAGAGCTGATTGGAAAAGACGGGAAAAGATGAAGCAGTTGAAACAGAATGAGATTTATACTTAACGTTGGTCCATCATCTAAGATCTCTCCTTTGGACACCATATTCAATACTTTATCGTAATAATAAATTTTACAATTGATGGTTACTATTATTATTATTATAAAATTGTCAGGTTGCTGAAATGCATCCAGAGTTCAAAAGCTGGCCCTATCAGACTGTTTAAGAAAGCCTACTCAAAGAATTGGAAAAGAACTTCTCAAGTGCTCACTTTGCCAGCAACACTCCCGCAACTTTCCACCCGAACATTTTAAGATTTTTTAAGGTTTACAATAAATAATGTAAAGAAAATGCTAAAAAGCAAAAGAGAAAAAATTGAGAATATATAAAAAAAAATGTATTGATTAGTTACGTTATGTTAATATATCTTGACCTCTTCAGTACAAGGTGGGTATTTAGAAAAGAGATAACATAAGGACAAGTGAATTAATTCATTACTGACTAATTAAGCTAAGGAGTAAAATGGATCTCCACAAAAGATTTTAGTGGGTCTGACCACTGCAAAGATATACTTTTGAGAAGAAAGTAATTTCCTATGAATACAGAAGGTAAATGAAGTGAATAAAACTTTTTTATTATTATTATTATTATTATTATTATTATTATTATTACCTACGTACGGATACGGACCATGACATCAGAAGAGTTTCTGCTTCACATGGGAGGTCTTCTCTCCGATAGCGTGCTATGCGCCAATTAATACCTGGCTAATATCAATATCGGCATCAAGTCGTCGGCATTTAGACTACGAGTATTGTTCTTGAGCTCGCTTGCTATATTGATTTACTGTGCTGTATAAATTAAAACAAAATTAAACTCCGAGTAATTTATATGAATGTTTACATTGGGAAACGATAATGCGAAAATATCTCGAGGAAATGTCTGCACGCACATTCTAATTTGTAGGTTATAGGTTCACATACACTCAACACAACACATCCTGGAACTTGTTTATACACGGAGGTTTTATGCACAGTATTATTTGTAGGTAGACTTGAACAATTGAACATCGAGTATGGGGGTATCAAAAATAGGTACCTAGAACTTTGTTGGAACTTGAAAAATCTTTTGATAGAATAAACTGCAGGCTTTTAATAGAATAAATATTAAAAAAAATCGACTTCTTAACTGCAGAGGATAATAGGTTCATGTGTTAATGGAGGTAGTCAACATTACCTACGTTATTAGACATTGTTATAGGTAACCAACACTACATTGTTATACATTGTTCCCCATCAATAGAGGTAGTTATTTGATATCAATTATATTTTCACAGCATAAGTAATGCTTGGGTCAGACAATGTCTCTTGGTTTGTTCTTACAGTTCTGCCTAGCAATACCTACACAAGACTATTCTCTCTTGAATATAATTGACACAGTATCTCAGTAAAGAGGCAGATTTGTGTGTTAGTAGATAGATCTCACATGAAAAGGCCCAATGTTAATGGCCTCGCCTGTATAAAACTCTTTGAAAACGATAGCGCTTAAGTACTCATACTTGACTGATTGTATCCCAATATGTACCTATGTATATCCCATATTTCAAGTCCTTAGTTTACTGTATTAGACTAAGTATTAGGGTAAATTAATGCCCCCGTCCAAATGATGAAATGATTCACATGAGAGCATTCCAAACTATTACACGGAAAGACTCAACTAGCACTGGAATCACTGCAGCAAGTGTGAGTAGTGTTGTGGGTAATCATAGGATTAAACCTTATTTCCGTATGACTTCTTCAGCACATAGGATAGACGTAAATATGAACAATTACAGCTTAGGTTCTCATTATCAAACGTTAATCTAGTAGATTTACGGAACCTATAACAATATTAAGAAATACTTTTTCTTGATCTGATGCGAATTGGAACACAGTTGAACGTTGTCCTTGTATACAGGAGCTCAACAGATTTATGTACCTATGTAACTTTAAATGCTTCACGAATCCGAATATGACCATTTTCTATACCTACTCGTACTCGCAAGCTGCGTGGTATACATAATACCATTTTGAACAAATTTTCGCATAGATACTCATTACTATAGTAGGTCACTAGGTGTAATCCAGTTGGTCTTTCAATGTTTCACAAAAGACATACTTGAGCTCTATTCTAGTTTTATGATAATGATAACCTCCTCTCAAACTGCACACTTAACATTCATACTGTGGGAGCCTGTCCAAATATTCATGTCAACTTATGTTGCAAATGGGGAGACAATTTCTGTAGATATAATTATGTGTCATTATTCTTCAGCACATAGGATAGACGTAAATATGAACAATTACAGCTTAGGTTCTCATTATCAAACGTTAATCTAGTAGATTTACTTACCTGTCCTGTGATTCTCTCGGGATAGTCATATCTAAGAATAGTCACTCCCACTCTCAACTCATTAATCGTGTGAGTACAAGTAAAATAATGTGATACTTCTAAACTTGTAATGATCTTTGATAGTAGAAATGAGACAGTGTAACTCTATTCCGTTAATGATTGTGTATTTGTAATAAAAGGACACACGGCTCTAGTGCACACATATTCCAGATTTCATACTACACATCTTTTCATAGAGGCATCTTTCCTACAAGTAGAGGATAGTTTTCCTTACATCTACTGTTCTACAGCCATTGAAATTGGAAAAACTATTTCAATAGCCTTTGTGCAATAGTAATACACTCTTGGGTGAAAGGTAACCATTGGGCGGTGCCTGAGGTGTTCTCTGCCACCCTTGGAGCTCCATTATTATGTGGTCAAATTCTTCAAAAAATGAGGATGAATTCCCATGCTTCAAGTAGGTCTGAATTTCACCTGATTAGAAAATTTGTCAACAAAACATCGTCTGTAATAATAAATGGACTCTTGAGCGGAAGGTAACCACTAGGCGAGGTTAACGCCGGAGACGTTCTCAACCACCTAACCCTACAGCTCCCATAGTCGATCGGTGGTCGATCGAAGATGTAAGTCTATGTTGTCGAGGCAGTGTACAGTTTTAGTTGACGGGGTCGACTATGTGTGGACACAGCTGTAGAGCTCGAATATTATGTGGTTTGTTAGTGGGACTTGTGCCGCCATAGATTTGGAAATGATAGTCGGAGACTCCTAGGTGTGTAATTACAGGTGTTTTGGTTCACATTAGTGCACAACATGATCACATTAAGTCCATAGCACAGGAGCACAATACTAATGATGTGAAATATGAGAATGTCGACATAAGTCAACAGAGCTCTGATGTGCTTTGACATCTATGTAGGCATAGAAAATGGGATTCTGGTGTCTGTGCGAATTTGTCAAATGAGTAAGTACCGTACTCTCATTTAGGATCAAATGGCTTTCAACATACAGTCTTGGTGAGAAAATTACTAGTCTGTAGCTCTATATATACATTATACTCGTACGTACAGTGTTTGTGACCGGGACCATGATCTGAGTTTGAACTATGTAGTTTCAAATAAACTGATTGGTCGTAGGTACATGAAAACAAGAAGTACTTAACATCTGTAATGATGGTACAAAAAGTACTTACACCTTTAATGGTGGTGCATCAAAGTCCTACAAAACGCAAAATCGTTAAAAGATACTGCCGAAAAAGTTGTTGAAAAGCTCTTGTACATAAAATATAAACCATAAGAAGAACCATTTTAATATAATTATTACACATAGTAGTTAATTCCCCAAAAACACCAGTTTGCCGTAAGAAAAAGTTTCGCCCCAAGTGAGGAGCCCAAGAAAAAGATATGAAATCATGTTTGGATACCACAGTGTACCTAAAATTCTGACACTAAACTTGTCTTTGGTTAAATTGACAATGAAGGGCTTGAAATGTTGACCTGAAAATAATCTCAAAGATGGATGAGAAATAATTAAGGTTCGAGATACATAGGTACGTTTTCACTTGGCGTGGCGGACCGCTACTATGTTCCTTAATTCACGAAAAACATTTCACATTTTTGTTTAATAGAGAAAGATATAAAAAAATTATATTGTAGTCAAGTTGAAAAAATTTGAATTTTTACAAGAGACACATAAAGAAAAAGAACTGCCATGAAAGTTTATATGGATAATCAAAAGTTTACAACTTTATAACAATTTTCACATAGACAGGCCGAGAGAAAGAGCTTTCACGAAATTCGAAGAGAGACACATAAAGAAAAAGAACTGCCATCAAAGTTTATATGGATAATCAAAAGTTTACAACTTTATAACAATTTTCACATAGACAGGCCGAGAGAAAGAGCTTTCACGAAATTCGAATTATAGGAGTAGGCAATACCTTTCCAAGTAAATCTAATATCTATTATTTTGGAGATGATGGTAATAATTAAATAATCGTTTTCCTATTAAACCTATAGCAGGACACTAGAAAATTACCAACATATTTCTTATTATTGATTAGTCCAAATTCAGTGACATTGGAGACTCTTCAAATAGTTTTTCATTGAATTACAATTAGGTAGGTACCCATTTATTATTGTCAATTAGGTGTGAGGAAATTATTTCAGGAGTAATTTTAAATTATGTACGCATAATAAATTACACATAGGCACTTTTGTTAAATTGTTGAGCTAATTATTTATATCCTATATTAGATAATAGTTACAAATATCTGTAGGTATCTTGGATACTTATATTCTTACATACCGCTAGCATTATGCACTAATGTATCAAGTAATTATGTACATTACCATTGTACTTAATATTCTGGTAATTTTCGTAGAGGAAACCGAAACAGTTGACCGATTGAACATAGGAATAGGTTTCAGTAAAAGAAAAACACTCAAAAAAGAATTTGAGGTTTTTCATGGTAGGTAAAGGAATACAAATTTGCGTGGACAAGGAAGGGACAGGGGGTACTTACACAAGTTTTATAGCTCCAAAAAGTGTGTTAAAAAATAAGGAATAATTTGATAGTAGAAAAACAAGTTGAAGAGAGGAAGGGAAGGAAAATCAGACACGACGGAAAGTTGTCAGGGTCTGGGGGTAAGGGTGTTTTTATGGAGGAGAATATAAAATACAAAGCTAACAAGAAAAGTGCCTTAGTTAATAGATCCCCACTACCCGCAACTTTTGCTGCTTGAAATGACCCCAGTCTTCTAATGTCTTTTCTTTATTTTTATGTGATTTCTTATACCTAAATGTTATGCTGTGGTGTGTGTTGCTTTTGCTTGTGGCAAGTTTGTTTATTGTTCAAGTTTTTTCTTCGAAATGTATCGGAGGCAGTGTTTTATTGATATTTTAGTATCAATACCTACTTTATTGCTGTAGGTTTTAGTTAGGTACCTTATTGAGCTTTGTGATTTTTGATAAGTAAAGGTCTTACAACTTTTAAGATAGAGGAGAGGCCCACTTTGGTTAGCAAAAACATTTATATATTATTCTATCCTGCATGAAGTAGGCTTGTAATAACAATACATATTCAAGCAAAGCCTCCTTGAAATCTTGGCGTATACAATTTCATTGTTAGGCACATAGGCACTAATAAAAAATGGACTGCACTTATACCTACTATGAACTTTACCTTACTTTGTAAGCTTATGAAGCTCAGACACACAATGTAATACATAAAACTCACAGCTCATAGATAATGCTAATATGAACTTTACCTTACTTTGTAAGCTTATGAAGCTCAGACACACAATGTAATACATAAAACTCACAGCTCATAGATAATGCTAAACTCCAAAGATAACAAACTTAAATAAAGTTGTAAAACTGATGCTAAATGAGAAAATCGCATGCATTTTGGTCGGAAATTATTTGCTGTCTTTAGTAGGTAAAAG
Organism: Diaphorina citri; assembly: GCF_000475195.1. NCBI lineage: Eukaryota > Metazoa > Arthropoda > Insecta > Hemiptera > Psyllidae > Diaphorina > Diaphorina citri. The sequence continues at coordinate 215,295 of NW_007377639.1, forward strand.
TGGCACTCGCACTGTTTTGTTTTTGTAAATATTTTAGCTCAATTCCTTGCAAAAGAGAGGAAGAGGAGGGAAGAGTGGACAGAAGATGGACGTAAATTTAAAAAGAAAAGATTCATAGAAGAAAGTCAGAAACTTGGTCTCTATCAGAATTGCCAAGATATGTAGGTAAGTGGAAAAGAGACTTCAAATATTCATAAAGTTGGCAAAGGTTAAAAAAAGAGTGTTAAATTGGGATTACATTGCCCGAAATTTCCCTCTGAAGTCTCTCTCATTGACCACTGAAAGAGTTTAGACTTGAAGCTCCTATACACACAACAGAATCACTAATAGGTTTTTTGACTGCTAATAGTTTCCAAGTGTCCATCACGTTAGATGAATGAGGCCTATGAAGACATCATCAGAGTTGAGGAAACTTTAATTGAAAAGTTTATTTTTTTTCTCTCTGAAAGTTGTGAGAAAAGACGCATGCGTACACAGGTAACACTTGCCAACCAGTAACTGACTCATTTTACCAATGTACATTTCAACTCCACCCATACGTGGAGATACCTCCTTCTTCACATTATTGTCCATCTCCTCTATTCTGGCTATCTATCTACTTGTGCTTATGTACCTACGAACAATAGCAACAAGAATAAAAGCAGATAAGAACATAGACATAAAGAGAGAATAGCCGATGTATCTGAGGATAGCCATGTGAAATCATGAAGTACTCGTTCCTATTTCTGAATAACAAAACTTAGGAACATGAACGTTGGTAGGTAGGCAAAGCAAGCAAAGTTTTCTTTGTTTCTGTTCTTTAGAAGAAGAGAAAAACTTTTGTAATAGCCCAGGCGGATTTTTGAGCATACGTATTAAACAGAGCGTGAAGCCAGAACTTTGGACTTTGCGATTAACACATGGTACTGGTCGGATGGCGTGAGGATGTAAGGATGAAAGTAATCCCAGCATATTGTGAAGGATGATCATAAATTACCGAATTATGAAAAAGAAATCAGGTCACAAGTTAATGACACATAATTATATCTACAGAAATTGTCTCCCCATTTGCAACATAAGTTGACATGAATATTTGGACAGGCTCCCACAGTATGATTGTATTGGAGGCAGTGTTTTATTGATATGATATTTTAGCATCAATACCTTCTTTATTGCTGTAGGTTTTAGTTACATAGGTACCTAATTGAGCTTTGTGATTTTTCATAAGTAAAGGTCTTACAACTTTTAAGATAGAGGAGATGCCCACTTTGGTTAGGAAAAACATTTAACATATTATTCTATCCTGCATGAAGTAGGCTTGTAATAACAATACATATTCAAGCAAAGCCTCCTTGAAATCTTTGCGTATACAATTTCATTGTTAGGCACATAGGCACTAATAAAAAATGGACTGCAAATCTCTCAAATACTGGATTACCATAGTTATGTCAGGTCAATTGAAAATGTTTTCTATTCCATTGAGTATGGTATCTACTACACGTTACTGGCTCTGTGTGTATTGTTCTCTGCTCACAATCTACACAATGTATCCAAATAATTGAGAGTTCTATGGAGAAAACCAGTCAATTGAAAATGTTTTCTATTCCACTGAGTACGGTATCAACTACACGTTACTGGCTCTGTGTGTATTGTTCTCTGCTCACAATCTACACAATGTATCCAAATAATTGAGAGTTCTATGGAGAAAACCAGTCATGTATGTACATAACCTTCAGTCCACGGAGTTTTCTAATATCTTGTGTATGGTTTCCACATTTCCACCTTTCTTCACACAAAGAAGGTCATACGGAAATAAGGTTTAATCCTATGATTACCCACAACACTACTCACACTTGCTGCAGTGATTCCAGTGCTAGTTGAGTCTTTCCATGTAATAGTTTGGAATGCTCTCATGTGAATCATTTCATCATTTTACCCTAATACTAGTCTAATACAGTAAACTAAGGACTTGAAATATGGGATATACATAGGTACATATTGGGATAGTCTGAGTACTTAAGCGCTATCGTTTTCAAAGAGTTTTATACAGGCGAGGCGATTAACATTGGGCCTTTTCATGTGAGATCTATCTACAAAAACACAAATCTGCCTCTTTACTGAGTTACTGTGTCAATTATATTCAAGAGAAAATAGTCTTGTGTAGGTATTGCCAGACAGAACTGTAAGAACAAACTAAGAGACATTGTCTGACCCAAGCATTACTTATGCTGTGAAAATATAATTGATATCAAATAACTACCTCTATTGATGGGGAACAATGTACTACATTATACATTAGAAGTGTGATGTGTAGATACTAATATACCTACATAGTTTCATACTCATCTAGGTATATAATCATCGCAAAAATGTATGTAACTACATGTAGTACATATGTAGATAGTATCAAGGGTTCAGTTCCAAGTAGAATCAAAGTTTATTCGACCCTGTTGTTGGAATGTGTTTGCACTTTGCAGTGAGCCTCGTGAGAACAATTGAGTAGCCTTTAAACGAGTAGCGACCAGTGAACATCAGTGGAAGAAAATTCAATAGAATTAGCGAGGACTTGCAAAAAAAAGGCATTTTTTAAGGGTGTGCTAGTTTTAATAGTGCAAAGGGTCCATTAACTTCACCACCTCAAAATAAATAGGTTATAAACTTATGATCGAGTGAGTAAATCAAGTTATAGGTATGTGATTATTTTTTGGGTCACTGAATGCATCAACAAATTGTTAGATCTCATGTTGTTGACAACTGCTCCTTTTTGACAGCTAGATACAAACCATTGGTATATTAATATTGCATATGTATGTACTATGAGATGAGTAAAAACTTGTATAGATTATGCTGATCTTGCTTTCTGTCACATTTCGCTTTGTTTCCTATATCCAGCTCTTTATTATTCATACAAGGAATATGACAATTCTTTCCAAGGATTTATCTACATACCTAGATGGGAAAAAATGCATTAAAAAGTTATTTGCATTTTTATATATATATGCTCCCATATTCAAGATAGATATATTTATGTATCTAGATGAGAAGAATGCATTTAAATATACCTACACTGAAAATTCATTGTTGCATATTGCATCTGCATTATTTAATATCTAGGATAAAGATGCCGTAGCCAACACAATGTGCTCGGTGGTGTTAAGATTTCTATTCCCAAAATATGATTTTCATACAACCATACCTAGGTACTAAAAAAGTATGCCCCTGGCCTTTAAGTTTACATTGATATTGCACAAATTAAATTATAAAACTCCACCACTACAAATAAACGCAAGTTGCAAGCTCCTATACAATAAACATATTCTTTTCCTGTGCCTTCACATTTTGGAACCCTTAAAAAATATAAAAAAACGAGAAAAATAAATAAAAAATATTCCATCTCTCTCACACAATAACACTATAATTGTTACCATCTCTGTCTTACACACATACAACATACACACGTATTCCATCTTCTTTTATTTTTTTTTACAGTTTTCTCTTAAAATGTTTTTCTCTTTTCTTTTGAATCTCAAGTGAAATTAAAAATTCTGACTCCCCTCTCGTCCTCCAACTTCCCCACTACTTTCTTCTTGCTTTCTCTTTCTAATTTCCATCTCCTTTTTTCTTTCTTTTTAGGTACTTCCTCTTTTTCGTACTTTACGCGTAGGCTAGATATTACTGAAAGGTCCTTCCACCAAATATGTAAGTATGGTGTTGAAGTAGTCAATAATCAATACTAAAATAGGTATCTACTAACGGAAACATCACTAATTTATTATGTAAAAACATATTTGAACTAAACTGATATCAATTTAATTTATGATCCGATAAACCAATAAAAAAATTGCTAAGTCCTACGAGTTGGTACGAGTCAAAATTCAAGAGAAAGTTTTGTGCTAAAGTTCATTTTTTCACCCCCGACTCTTAATTTTTTCCACCCTTTCTAAAAAATAAGGATTTCATATCCTTTTTTTTCGCTCTCCCCATTCCCTTACTTTCTCCTTCCATCTTACCCCTCTCGCGCTTTCTTTACCCTCTTTTACCCCCGCATTGTGTATTTATAAAGTATATATGTAGATGTGTGTGATATTATTTTATTTTTAATTGCTTTTTTTCTCTCTTCTTTTTTTCCCTATCCTCCGTTTTCTTAGCGTTTTCTTACGATATTAACATCTTCAAACCCCTGCGCTGCGTTGACTTTAAGGTATCGAGACTCATCCTTTCATTTGTTCACATCCTTTGTATAAGTGTCATCAAACTTCTTTAGACCAACATGGTTGCTTGGCCACTAATAAGATTTTTTTCGTGTTATTATCTGTGTTAAATAATTGTATAATGGCTGTTCAATGGACGCTGCTTGCTGATGTTCAGTTTATTGAATAATTATCTATTGTTGTGTGGGATTTTCATGTTGAACTGGAGTTTTCATTTCGTCTAATCTGAGATGGTGGCAATAGTGTTATCTACTGCAGGGAAACAGTATCTACTTGTTTTGGCTACATTTATTACTCGTGTAGATAGGGAAGCATACAGTAAAAAGAAAGAATCAATACCTATGTGGCGTAAGCAGCCATGACTCGTTGAGACTTAAAATTTGGGCAGACATCGCCCACACAACAATCTGTCAAAAGACGGGGTTGGAAGACCAAGTTGGGAGTTAGGAGATGTCGTAGCATGTGTACCGGGCTTATCACTTTTTGTGAATGAACGGCTGAAATAATGAATGAATCGGCCGAGACATAACAAATAAAGCTCTACATTGAGGACAGAGGTACGAGTAACACTTGATTGAATTTCGACATGATAAAAAAAGAGCTTCCATTTGAAAATGCATACTTTTTTGTTGTCATTAGGTTTCAACTATATCAAGGAAAAGGCACACACTTTTTTTGTAATTTGGTTAGATAAAGCAAAATATGTAGGTATTGAAAATCGGAAGAAATGATATGACAGTGTTCTCTTAATTTTGCTCATTTTGTTGTAGTTATTTAAATTTGAGAAATAAAGAAGGGTAAAGAAGAATAATTAAATACTTAAATTGATTGGCAAAATAATAATAATAATTAAAAAAAAAAAAAAAATATCTGGCAATAGTTACCGGGCAGTATTACCAGGTACTGTGTTGCTTGTTCATCAGTTGTTTACCATGATAAGTTCCGCCCCTTCTTATGTGACAACCTGTTTCCAATGTTTCCGGGGAGAGCTTTGAGCAGACGGCGAGTAATGTGGTTTACATCATGCAATATTTCATTTTTCCTTTCAAGTGTGGGGAGGAAAAATTACAATAAATATTCATTTACCTTTTTGTTTCCGCAGACGTGTGAATTTTGGCGAATGGAAACAGATATGCATGCTGCGTGTTGTGATGAAACCTTCGGAAAGCGGAGAGGTTTTCCAAATTTTCTTCTTTGAATTACTTCGGCACATCAGTGCAATAGTCCTAAACAAAAATGGACGCGGGCCACAAGGGATCAAGAAGAGACTGCCTTAACATAATACTTCAGCACTTTGTAGAATATTATAGTTGTTATTTTCAATGTCTGAATCTATCTTTGAAGGAGTGTACAATCTGAAACAAAGATAGATTTAAATACGTAAATGGAAATTTGTTTGTAGGTAAGTGTGAAGTCGGAAAAGAAAAAAATAAAGGTTCAACAATAAAAGGCTCACCAAAGCGAACTAAACCTAGGTACTGTACTTGTATGTAAAACGGATGAAAGAGTTTTTACACCACAAAGAAGAGGAGAAATGCTGAAAACACAAATCCAGATCAAACACAGAAAATATGAAAACGGAGTGATTCATATTCATATGTAAGGAAATATGTATGTACATGGAACTCTATGTACCTTTACATATTTATATGATGTATACTTGAAGTGTGGTACACATAATGTTAAGAAGATGGAAAATGTTACGTATGTAAATACTTGTGTGCTTTCCCAGGTATCTAGGTGCATGACAGAGTGGCATCAGTAAGAAACTCTATCACTTTTCTACCCCTTAAATTATGAAATTTGGACACACATGTTAAGCTCTACATAATTCCCTTTATTATTTTGAGAAGAAAATATTCAGAACTTTCACCAGCCACACGAAAAACTGGGAATGCAGTATGAAAACTACAAAGGGAACTTGGCACTACACATTTTCACATTCGAGCTTTTGAGGAGAATAGATATACTAAAGTGAAGACGACTGCGATTACACAAACAAATCTACATACATTTCGTAAACGTACAGATTTAATACAAAAGGAAAAGGTGTAAATCAATGCGTCTTATACAACATATATGTATAGATGTATCTCATGTATAATATTTACATACGGGCGAGTTCATTAAAATGGCTAGAGGTTAGGGCCGAGGGCGAGGGGCAGCTAAGAAAAACGGAGAGCTCAAGGAAAGGGTAGGAAAGTTTCGGAAAATGAATTCAGAAATATTGAAAGGGAGGCAGGAAAGGAATTGAAGGGAAAAGCTTTCTGGCCGCTTTAAGAATAGTTACATCTTCACTTTGAGTGTAGGGTGTGACAAATGTGGTTTTTAATTTCACAATTCTCATTATTGGCAGCAAATACATCAAAAGTCCTTTCTGCAGGATATACATATCCAAAATCACGACTATGTCATGTGGTCTATTTTGTTCAGTGGCTATCTTTTCTATAATCCAAAATATTAAATTTGCTGTGTGAGCTATCGAAAAAGATATTACGATGAATTGTTTTGCTATTTCTGAAATTCTGACTACCCACCAACACATTCGTCAATCATCATATGCACCAAAATTGTTACTAGTCCTTTAGTCAAGTCTGACCGCTCCAACAAGACCCTGTATATGTATATTCTATGGGCTAAGGCTACATACATACTCGTATATGAATATCGATTAAGAAGTAGGAAGGAGCAAGACATGCACGTGTTGTATAATTCTATCTCACTCTAATTAATGGTATTTTCAAAATATATCCCTTACCTCCACATCCCCATCCCTTGAGTTTTCTTAGCTCGGCCACTAGTGACGTCACAAACTTTTCGTCTTAAATATCCCTCAAACCCTTTTACCTCCCTGTTTCTTATGTCGTATTTCATTTGAATTTCAATTTTACATATTACCCTTTCAGTTTTTACTAACCCTTCTTCTTCTCCATCCAGTTTGTCCTTTACTTTCTTCTCTCCCTCTCACTCCACGTAATCCTTTATCTTATCTTTCTCTCCTTCTATTTTCTAATTCTCTGCGTACTAATTTCTCATTTCATTTGCTCACACATTATCTCTCCTATCTTCTCTTAGTTCCGATACCCCATACAGTAATTTTTTGGGCACGTCCCTGATGGAATTTTCCTTGGTGCATGCAGAGGAAAATTATTTACTCAGTTCTGTTCCGATACCCCATACAGTAATTTTTTGGGCACGTCCCTGATGGAATTTTCCTTGGTGCATGCAGAGGAAAATTATTTACTCAGCAACTCGTATATCTTACTGTACGCAGTCATTCATACGTACACGGGAATTCAATTCAGATGTGAGTCATGGACCGCACTCATGTAGGTCTGTAGTCTGTACTGGTCATAGTCTCCTAAGACAATTCATGGCCACATTACAAACGTATTCCATGTCTTGTAATGCAACAGTGGTTTTGGTGTGGACCCGTTTCTAAAGGGAACATACTAATAACGTGATCAATATTTCATTTAAATAAATTATAAAATTCACGAACTCATTTTGGGAAACAACTTTACTATTGAAGTTGAATCCCCTCAATTAACATGGAAACATTGTGGAAATTGCTCTGTAGTAAAGATTGATTTTGGCAAATAAAGCTTTAAATAATGCCTACATATCCCAAACAATCTCCAACGAACCAACCCTGCGCTGATGGATTGATTTGAAACAAGGATCACAGCACGTTGTATGGCTGATCAATTGACATTAAACTCTTCGTCTTCACACAAGCCTTGACATTTAGTCCAGAGTTAGTGTAATCAAGAGCAAATAGATAATCCTAGGTATACTAGTACAATGGTCTTGAGTCAAGTTCAGGATTTCAGAGCTCATCAATGCTTTAAGATGTCCCAAAGACTCCTCCGCGACCAATCACTACTAGTACAATGGTCTTGAGTCAAGTTCAGGATTTCAGAGCTCATCAATGCTTTAAGATGTCCCAAAGACTCCTCCGCGACCAATCAATTATAAATGAATACAGCGGTCAGCGGCAGTTTTTATTTTACAACTTTCAGGTAGCCTGTCTTCATAAAAGCTAATGAATAGTAGAAACTTTTATTTTAAATAAGCAATCAACTTGTTTTTAATGAGTTCCTCCCGACCTAACCCACCGTCCTTTTCTTTCCTTCTTCTTTTTTACAATGCAAAAACTTTTTAAGTTTGCATGATTACTAAGTAAAAGAATTTGGACTGACAAGATAAATAGTAAACAAAGGCGCCTCACGTCCGGTACGAAGCTAACAATCTTCTAGGATCATTGATTAGGCTCAGAATTTGTTCGATTTTCAACGGACTCGGTTGTAAAAGTCATTCTGTAGATGTTCAAATTCAAAGTAAATATATTGAACTTGGAAAGTTGGAAGTAAAGACACTCAGATAGGGAAAATGAGATCGATTCTCGTATGCTATGATCCAGTTGGGTGTATGTAACATTTGACGTATCATGATGAAATATCCAGAACTCTGGTCCCACACTTAAACCAGAAGTGGAAGAAAGAATAAAATTAGATTAATCTAACAACACCGATAATGAGGTAGCATCGCTGTTTAAACTGTTTTGTTGTGGGGTGTTGAGTAATTACTAAAAGTGCTCCTTGTACCTAAAGATTCTGAAGACACTAGGTTCAAAACAACACCGATAATGAGGTAGCATCGCTGTTTAAACTGTTTTGTTGTGGGGTGTTGAGTAATTACTAAAAGTGCTCCTTGTACCTAAACCAATTTTACGACCTGTTCTAATATGTACTACCTGCAGTACCGAATGAATGAGCTTTTGACAACCAGAAGACGTAATTGCTTCAGTAATTTGGTCATTTTACTTCGGTTAGATGCCGGGTTTCTACAAAAGAAGATGGTTTCTAAATAAGATAGTACCTATTTTACGAGATAATGATATGTTGATGAAAAACACTGACCAGGTACATCTTATTTTATAGCCCCGAGATTGCTAGTGACTACAATGAGCATTTAATCCTTCAATATAAATATTTAGGTATATAGTTTATTTTTTTCAAAGCCTCGTTGAAGCATTGCGATCTATTTTTTCAAAGCCTTGACGCTCAAACTTTTTCGATACATTTTCCATTGTTCTAGGCACAATACGTGAGAGGCAAAAGCTACAATGCTATTGATGTGTATTACTGACTGGCAAATTCGATACATTTTCCATTGTTCTAGGCACAATACGTGAGAGGCAAAAGCTACAATGCTATTGATGTGTATTACTGACTGGCAAATCTTTGCTTTGAAAACAAACACAAGATTAAACAAATTATAAAATTTCCTCAGAAAAAATATGCTTGGAATAAGTCAACAGAGCATAATATTCCTAAAGAAATTGTTTTCTCTTCCACACCCCGTGTCACAATATGCTGGAAATTGTTATCTATCTTCATTTCAATTCGATAAGAACATATATTGCATATAAATTGTTCAATAATTTATGTTCAATGTATTGAAATTCACCTGAATTGATTGCGCCTGTAAATGCTCGCGACGTAAATGAAGAAAAATAATTGCGCGTGGGGCAGGGAGCGAATGAAACACAAACAATACATTTTCCACCTTTTCCGATCGGCAATAACATGACATCTCATATTTTGCTCTAAAAAATTTTCACTCATATTATTCAATCCACATGCATTGAAAGATCCCTTGAATCCCATTAAAAAAAAAAAATCAATGTTTCATGTAGGCAATAGGGCTTTCTGGAAGTTAATACATGTGTACGTATCTGCCTATGTTTCCTCAATAACATGAACTATTCTTCAGGAGAAAAATGCCTGTTTAAATGAAGAGGTTGAAAAAATATCTAGATCTTTGGAGTTTTGGACTTTTCAATCTTGACAGGAGAATTAAGGAAGTTGAGAATTTTGCTTCCTTTGAAGGACACTGAAGCCATAGGAAACTGCATGACGATCTTTTGTTCTTTGAACACATTTGTGTGGCTTGGTCCAACTTTTCAAGATTCTCCATGTCATTATGGTTAATATTCATAATCTCAATAGTTTTTACACCATCAGGTTTTGGCGATACAGGTCCATGAATTTTGAGAGGAAGCAACATTGAGGAATGGGGCTATACTCACATCCCACTGTAATAAAATATTTTTCAATTTATATCTTTAATGTGTGACAGGAGAAAAGAAATTTTTATTATGTGCTTATTGTTTACTTTGGATTGAATTTCGACATGATAAAAAAAGAGCTTCCATTTGAAAATGCATACTTTTTTGTTGTCATTAGGTTTCAATTATATCAAGGAAAAGGCACACTTTTTTGTAATTTGGTTAGATAAAGCAAAATATGTTGTACTGAAAATCGGAAGAAATGATATGACAGTGTTCTCTTAATTTTTCTCATTTTGCTGCAGTTATTTAGATTTGAGAAATAAAGAAGGGTAAAGAAGAATAATTAAATACTTAAATTGATTGGCAAAATAATAGTAATAATTAAAAAAAAAATCTGGCAATAGTTACCGGGCAGTATTACCAGGTACTGTGTTGCTTGTTCATCAGTTGTTTACCATGTAAACGTACAGATTTAATACAAAAGGAAAAGGTGTAAATCAATGCGTCTTATACAACATATATGTATAGATGTATCTCATGTATAATATTTACATACGGGCGAGTTCATTAAAATGGCTAGAGGTTAGGGCCGAGGGCGAGGGGCAGCTAAGAAAAACGGAGAGCTCAAGGAAAGGGTAGGAAAGTTTCGGAAAATGAATTCAGAAATATTGAAAGGGAGGCAGGAAAGGAATTGAAGGGACCTGAGTATCAGATTTATACGTACTGGGAACAAAGTTCCTGACTATTTGAGAAGTTTTTGACTGAGCAATACCTTAAAGCCTAAGAAAAGCTGTGTAGTGTGTGAGTTCTAAAGTTGTGTCCACACATAGTCGACCGGCCATCGATTTTTTAATTTCACAATTCTCATTATTGGCAGCAAATACATCAAAAGTCCTTTCTGCAGGATATACATATCCAAAATCACGACTATGTCATGTGGTCTATTTTGTTCAGTGGCTATTACGTCCAAACTGCCTCGATAACTTTGTTTCACCTAGTCGATCGACGGCCGGTTGACTATGTTTGGACACACCTTAAGAAAGAACTACTCTTTTTAGTGGACTACTCTGTCAATGTTGTAACTCACTCCACGAATCCCTATAGGAATAGGGCGTTTGAATCTGACCAATTGACCGAGTAGTATACTGAGAAGTGTTGGTCTTTCTATGACTCACTCACTCTTTACACATCATTCTATAAGCATGAGTGTGATGCTTCGGCATGACATCGTCCATTTCCTCTATTCGTAACTTTGGGGACATTGGACTAATATCCTTCTCGCTGTTTACTTCACAAACTCCTGATGTGCACAGTATCTCACTGATTTTGATTATGAAAGGGAATACTAAGACCAATATCAATTTTGTTCTAGTTCTGTTCGTCAGTTTTTAATTTCACAATTCTCATTATTCGCAGCAAATACATCAAAAGTCCTTTCTGCAGGATATACATATCCAAAATCACGACTATGTCATGTGGTCTATTTTGTTCAGTGGCTATCTTTTCTATAATCCAAAATATTAAATTTGCTGTTTGAGCTATCGAAAAAGATATCGAAAATTACGATGAATTGTTTTGCTATCTTTGACTACCCACCAACACATTCGTCAATCATCATATGCACCAAAATTGTTACTAGTCCTTTAGTCAAGTCTGACCGCTCCAACAAGACCGTGAGCTATCGAAAAAGATATTACGATGAATTGTTTTGCTATTTCTGAAATTCTGACTACCCACCAACACATTCGTCAATCATCATATGCACCAAAATTGTTACTAGTCCTTTAGTCAAGTCTGACCGCTCCAACAAGACCCTGTATATGTATATTCTATGGGCTAAGGCTACATACATACTCGTATATGAATATCGATTAAGAAGTAGGAAGGAGCAAGACATGCACGTGTTGTATACGGAGAGCTCAAGGAAAGGGTAGGAAAGTTTCGGAAAATGAATTCAGAAATATTGAAAGGGAGGCAGGAAAGGAATTGAAGGGAAAAGCTTTCTGGCCGCTTTAAGAATAGTTACATCTTCACTTTGAGTGTAGGGTGTGACAAATGTGGTTTTTAATTTACTTGGAACTGAACCGTTGATACTATCTACATATGTACCTACTACATGTAGTTACATACATTTTTGCGATGATTATGTACCTAGATGAGTATGAAACTAGGTAGGTATATCAATATTTACACATCACACTCCTAATGTATAATATACGTAAAAAAGCACTCTTAGGTAGAATTAAGTGCATCACTGCAGCCACATTTCTTGATGGGAAAATAAATGAACATTTTTCATCATGGAAAACACATTATCATCATCTATCATACACAGCATTTCATAATGTTACATTAACACATCTCGGAGGTAACATAATGTATTTATCACATTTTTACACGCAGGAGTAAGTATATCACTAATGCTTTAAACAAAAGACACGAGGCTTCCTACCGAGGAAACCATAATGTTACATTAACACATCTCGGAGGTAGCATAATGTATTTATCACATTTTTACACGCAGGAGTAAGTATATCACTAATGCTTTAAACAAAAGACACGAGGCTTCCTACCGAGGAAATCTAATGTAGATTCCCACATGAAAAGGGAAACAATTTAAGAACAAAAACTTTCTACGGTAGATTTGTTTAGGTGAAAAATATTCCGACCACGCCACGGGGAGTAGAAAGAATAGGCTATGCTGTAAACATGAGCAGGCAAGAGCGTTAAAAAGAAAATTATCACATGAATTATTATAACTCAAATTATTGCTTTTTTTTCTCGGACCAACCACCAAAACTCAACACTGTTTCCCTAATTTTAGTTGATTGAGGTGACCAACTTGGCTTAGATTGAGTCAGGAATGAATTGGGCACGAGCCATATTGTCGGTACTACCACCGAGCAATATGCTTTCGTTTATGATTCATACATTCAAATGAATGAAACGATTTTCACACACATAATCAAGTTCAAACCTCCGTGCCTCGGCTACAGTACGCTGTTCTTTAAGTGAACAGTCAAATATTAATTTCAGTTCATTCGGAGAACATTACTCGGAATTATCGACTTGTCTGGATCTGGACCAAGTATAAGACAAGATAAATATTGAGCAAGGCCAAAGATTGGTCCAATAAACAAAACACACACTTGCTGCTGAGACACATGCAATCTGGAATTCACTATTGAATGTGAAAATAACCATCCCGTGATTATTACTTTCAGTGATGTTCAAAATTTCAAACAAATTTGTACTTTATACAGTGTTTCCTTGTTATGTTGACCCTCCAAAAAATGTGTCATCTTAGTCTAATACAGTTTCTCTTTATCACCAAATACTTTAAGAAATTACTTGCTGACAATGTGTATGTTATTTAAGTAGATACCTGACACATATATCAATCTAAAACTTACTGAAATACTAAAACTTACTTCCTTTTTTTCACTTCTTACAGCGAAGGAACGTCAGGCCCCGGTGTTTCATCTCCATATCGAATCAATTGTTGTCGGAACTTCTTTGATAGTGCACTTCTCAAACACTAGAATCATGCTGGATGTACTTGAATCTTGCTCTCACATACGAGACAACACAAGGATGTGAGGAAGATACAACCGGTGCTTTGGGAGAACCCTGCCGGAATGTCCTCAATATTGTTCACCATTGGTCATTTGGTCACTTAGGGTAAGTTAAGGAAAATAGCTGTAATGTGGTCTATTTTGTCACCAATATCAGACTAGCCGAACAGCATGCCTTAGGCCAGTAACTCACTATCAGGTAGACCTGACAGGTACACCTGACACCTGATGAGCACACATACTATCAGGCCTACCTGATGGTGAGTGGCTGGCCCAAGTTACATGCAGTGTGTTCATGTGATTTTCTTTGGCAATTATCTATTTTATTTCACTCGCTGAAGGATTCAAGAGTCAATCTGAACTACGTTTTAACTTTAACACTGAGCAGACCAAATGAAGATCAATGGATAGATTTTCTGCAAACATGAATTCCTTCTTGAAAGATGTGATGACGATGAGCTACGTACGAAACTTGAATGCTTCTGAATGTTAGTAAAACGCATTGCCACGACTCCCACGATCAAAGATTCCTATTATACTTGAAGCACATTAGAAATCATTAGATCTGTTGAACTTTTCTCTGTCCTCAACATGACACATGACTGATGACAAAAGGATTGTGATGTTAACGCATCTAAACATTACCTACCAAGATGACATACTGTTCACTGCTAATGCTAAGGTTGCAACGCTTGCTATGAAGAATTCAGGAACGTTCTGATGAATACAAGAAGGTGGGAAGTATCTATCCATGGAACTCTTTTGTATTATCTGCATCTGTCGAAATTGAACCTAAAGGTATGTTAGAAACATTCATACTACTTACTGTCAGCAAAAAGGTATGACTTCTGAAAATTTAACTTTTTGAAAATAATGTAACTAGACTAATTAGTCACTCAAATGTTTCGAAGCCTTTCATAACGTCAAAAGCCTATGTTTATATACCTACCGTTCAATTCGTCCAATCACTGATCTCTTTGAAATTTTCAGACGCTCGAGACAAGAACATTACAAAATACAACGTTGAGTTTTGTAAATTGTAAACCAGGCCTGTTTTCCTACCTCACAATGAAGACATCTTCTCGCACCTACATGACATGTTTATTGTTTATTAAAATTATTTCTGAAAAAAGACTTCATCTAATTTCTTTTGTTCATGTGCGGTCAGCGGCATTTTCATCATACTCGGTGAGAAACATTATTATTATTACACGTTACAATTACTTATTAGGTCTCTGTTCATTTTGGTTTTGTTGTAGGTCTGTTGGAAGATTGTTTCATTCTCTCTAAATGTTTCATTCTTGTTTATGAAAGTCAAAAGAATAAAATCAAGTCATTAGTAATACAGGATGTGACAGATGAAAATACGGATGCTCTTTCTGTAACTTTGACGGAGCGGCATTTTGTCCACAAGAAGCTATCCTGTATGTTGGAATGTAATATCATTCGGCAATACAGAGGACATAAGGTCGGTACTGATGATTATTATATTCAACTGTCCGAACATTAGTGTGGGTTTTACATTTGAGATATGTATATCATTGCTACCGCCTTGTCACAAGGCGGTGTCATTAGTTTCCTCAGCTCTGATGATGTCTTCATGGGCCTCATTCATCTAACGTGATGGACACTTGGAAACTATTAGCAGTCAAAAAACCTATTAGTGATTCTGTATTTGAGATATGTATATCATTGCTACCGCCTTGTCACAAGGCGGTGTCATTAGTTTCCTCAACTCTGATGATGTCTTCATAGGCCTCATTCATCTAACGTGATGGACACTTGGAAACTATTAGCAGTCAAAAAACCTATTAGTGATTCTGGCCCAGGCGGTCGCTAATAATAATTTAGGAAAGACCGGGTTCGACGTCCAAAGCTGACTGTTCTTTATACTCAAATTTTATGTAAGTACCTATACTGTGCAAACCTTTTAAACAAATATATATTTCTCTTGCTGTTTTGTACCCCAAACTTATCATGATGAAGAGTTTCTGTTGTCTCCCATTTTTACAATCGTATCCAAAAGGCCGAGGGCGATATCTACCTTAATATGTTCATTAAATTTAGGTATTTTTTGGTTATTTAGGTACTTTTGCAGAGAAGTTCACATTATATTAAAGATCCATGAGGTGAATCTTAACAAATAAAAATTCTAATCAAAAATATCCAAGACTCGAGGGGGAAGCTCGATTCACACGCGCCTCCATGCTAAAAATTCTCACACCTAAACACCTTTCTGATGATGGCCAGGTCCAAATCCAATTTGTTGTTTTCATACATGAATTTATTTTCAAGATCACATTAGGAGATAGTGCAAGTTCAAATATTTGAACTGGTCTTCAGACACCTTATACGAGATGCCGAAAAAGAATAGGTAGGTAACGGAGGCTGTTGTAACAAAGTTTGGGGTTATTCGAAATTCTGTTCGTTCCAAATTCAGTTGGTAAAGAATACAAGATATCTTTGACGCGTGTACACTATGCGGTAGCGCTGCGACAACTTAGTATGTGTTGAAATTTGATTTCGAAAATAATTTACTCCTTTTTCTTCACAGAAATTACACATTGCTGGTTGATCCTGAGGGTCTCTTATAAGTCGCCGAACCCAACAACTCATCAGAGATGTAGTCAAGACCGATACAACTTGCCCCTTCACACTTTATCTTTGTTCTATTTAATGTGTGGGTTAGTCTGGGTCAGCTACGGACATTAATTTACGGAGGCTGTTGTAACAAAGTTTGGGGTTATTCGAAATTCTGTTCGTTCCAAATTCAGTTGGTAAAGAATACAAGATATCTTTGACGCGTGTACACTATGCGGTAGTGCTGCGACAACTTAGTATGTGTTGAAATTTGATTTCGAAAATAATGAAAATATTTACTCCTTTTTCTTCACAGAAATTACACATTGCTGGTTGATCCTTAGGGTCTCTTATAAGTCGCCGAACCCAACAACTCATCAGAGATGTATTCAAGACCGATACAACTTGCCCCTTCACACTTTATCTTTGTTCTATTTAATGTGTGGGTTAGTCTGGGTCAGCTACGGACATTAATTTTATTATGTTCAGTCCAAAATTGTGTATAGCTGTATGTTTTCCAATCATTTTTAATCCCCACTTTGTGATTTTTAATTTGCCAAAAACATGTTTGAACTTTCAAAGTACCTAATATTAGGTACAAGCTACAAGAACCTATGTACACTAGGGCGACGTCCGATTGCGCCAAATTTTACTTGAAAGATATAATTTCGGGGTGGTGGAATCGGTGCGGTGTCCATTGGAATTTTTGAGGTTTTGGAGCAACCGAATACTTTTGAAGATTCAATAGGCATCAGATAATAACTATTTGCTCTTCATTAGCTAGGTTCGTTGGTACCCTTTTCCTGCAAATTTGAAATCATGAGAAAAAGAATGAAATCTTGATTATAAAGTTTAAATACCAAATTTACCCATGGCTAACTTGAAAATTAACAGAACAATGAAAATTAAGTAATATAGAACAATAACATCACCCCTATTTCGGTAAAAGTTTACATTGTTGATGGCAGAGATGATTTCTGTGTCCATATGAAAAATTAGAATAATAAAAAGCTGATTGCACAAATAAATTAATGATTTACGGTTTGTAATAAAAATCACGCATAGTTAAGGTCAAGAGGACGCGCGGATCAGACAAATACTACACAAGGCTTTAGAGGAGGAACCCAATAAAGATTTTGATGTCCTGATAAAGTAGAAGAACTGTTTGTAAAGAAAGAGAAAAAAAAAACGCGAAATAAATGTAACAGACACAAAAACAATACTTGCGAACTATGCGAATAATATGAAACATAAATAAATGTAGAACTAGTGCCGACGAAATTGAAAGAATTTAGTAACATAAAACTGGCATGCTCAGGCCGGAACTTGGCCTGGCGCACTGCCGTGCGCCTAGATACTTACAAAATGACCGAACAAAAGGTGATTGTTTGGTTTTTTGGGACTACATACCTAAATATTATGTATAATCTCGAAGGTCCTATACCTGACAATGTCCCTAGAGTCAAAAGATATTTGAATTGGAATTCACTCATTCTATGATTTAAGGAACAGGAGGTCCTTCAAATTTCAAATCATCATCTTCATTATTACTTACTTGAAAAAAAAAACTGTGAAGTACTTGTATCCATCAGGACCACATGGAAATCATCTACTGAGATCCACTACATCACAACATGGTCAAACACCAAATGAACATCTCCCCCACTGGTTAGTTGTAAAGAATCGAGTATAGTGGATAGTGGGATACATCTATCAGAATAAATATAGCAATAAACTTCGTGCTATGTTCTCGTGCGAAGATAAATTATATTCCAATATTGATTATGTTAACTTTACCTTTGGAAGAAAGAAAAAAATATATTATAAAGCTTTAATGTACTTAGATTAAATATTTAACTTACATTTGCACCAAAATTATGGATGCCATTATGCAATCACCAGAAATACATTACTTCTTTGTCGAGTATGATTGTAAAGTTCTTCTATTGGATTGGAAAAAGAAAACTAGATACCTACACTTCGATTGGTATATAACCGTTCTAACAACTTGTTCTTCCTGGGATTTTATCTAGGTCTAGCAAAAGTTTAACACATCTTTCAGGAAACTCCTTAAAAAATAGGCAACACAATAGCATAGTCGGGCCAAAGAATACTCCGATATGCACTTAGGTGAGTAATTGTAATTAGTATTAATCCTCATTCAATGTGGGCATTTTCTCACGACTGTCAATTCGACTCTCAGTTAGCTCTGTATTCGAAAACCAAAATAATACAGGTAATATGTATATATTTTCATTGTCATAGTTCCTCAGATGATCTCTATTCCAACTTTGAAGCATTCCTGCATTGTTGCCTACTGCTTTCCTGAGCAGCATGACAACATTGGCCCCATGTGACTCCCCGGGTGATCTTCTGGCTCTTGTATCATGTTGTCTTACTGAATAATATGTTCCCTTTATTGTTTGTCGAATATGGAGTATGGTACACCGTATTGTCTCCTGTTACTATGTATTTCGTATTATAAACCATGCATCAGACTTGGTTCAATTGGCATGGCCAGGGGCTACCACCAGAAGGAAAACCTGCATTCTTGCTGAGTAGATAGTAGATACCATACCAACTGGTTCATGAGTAATATGAGTATTGTTGTATAATTCACTCTATCAGCCTTAACATGGGTGAATAAATAAATAATTTACATACTTCAAATATGTTATCCCCTACTCCTTAGGAAGATAACGCTGTCCAATCCCAAGGGACAAGAACGACAAAATAGCTTCAAAAAAGCCCAAATACCTACATGTTTTAAAATTGGTCGGACTTCATTTATCTTGTCCAACAATGAGAAAAATGACCCTACGTGGACCCCAAACCAGCATAGCTAGGTGGCAGTTAAGGGTTTACTTATCTTCAAAAGATGAAGCCCAAGTCCTCATGATGGTTGATTGTACATCCAAGTACGAGTTCAAGAGTTAGTTCATTAATAGACACTCGACATCTAGACAACATAGAGGCCAATGCTGGATAACCTGCTGTACTGGGGCTGGATCTTTTTATACAAATACATCTTGGGACAATATCTGTTTTAAGTAAGTTGAAGGGACCGGGGGTTTAACAAACAAAATGTGGACTTTATCGAAAAAATGTCTATCTAATTATTTGCTAGTTATAATTATTAGACACATGTCCATCATTTTTTAGGCCAGAAATTCATGACTGTCCTCGTATTAAAAACCCTCTTTTTGTCCAAGGCAGAACCTGTCTAGTGTCTTGTCGAAGTATTAATTTTGAATGAAAAACGAAATAAAACATAAGCACTCTACATTTAAATAATTGTAATTATTCTAAATAGTAGAGAAGTCTTACAGTTCTAACTCTTCAGATGAAAATGAAAGAATCCAAGTTATACCTACAAGGGAAAGACTATCATCAGAAAGACAGCGTTGAACAAATCAAAGAGGCAAACAATGAAAGTGCAGTCAAAAAAAAATTCTTACCTCCTGCGCTTCAAAAGGTTACCCCTCAGTTGTCAAAAGTTACACGGAAAATACTCGAAACTCTCAGCATTCATAAAATTATCGAAAAATTCGTTATTTTAAAAAAGCTCAATTTTATTCCTCTCGTCACTTTAAAAACTTTTGAGAAAAACACGACTTTTATTTTTAAACTTCGAAACTTAGAATACGAACGAGTAATACACCTTTTGTAAGTTCACAAAAGAATTCACTTTTCGTTAATTTTGGGGATAAAAAAATTGACAATTTTTTTCCTATTTATCACAGGTCAATTTAATTTTATATTAATAAAATAAAAATTATTTTTATGTATTTTATTTTAATTGATAACGCTGTCCAATCCCAAGGGACAAGAACGACAAAATAGCTTCAAAAAAGCCCAAATACCTACATGTTTTAAAATTGGTCGGACTTCATTTATCTTGTCCAACAATGAGAAAAATGACCCTACGTGGACCCCAAACCAGCATAGCTAGGTGGCAGTTAAGGGTTTACTTATCTTCAAAAGATGAAGCCCAAGTCCTCATGATGGTTGATTGTACATCCAAGTACGAGTTCAAGAGTTAGTTCATATGTAGTTCAAGACGAGACAAGCTGAAACCTGGCTGGAGACCATCAAATCACCGGCTTTAGCGAAGTCGTTACAAAAGCCAGCCACTCACTATCAGTAGTGTGTGTGCTCTCATCAGGTATCACGTGGACCTGACAGGCGGACCTGATCAGGTCTACCTGATATTGAGTGACTGGCCAAATACAACAACCCTACGTAGAGCCCCTGATGGTCAGATATGGGACATAGCTTCTATCCAGTAAGCTAGGTCGTGTTTCCTTCTCATGTGGATATGGTCAGCACGAGTCACAACTGAAGTTGGAGACAAATTTGTATTGAGATTTAAATCATTGTTGTATCTTGAACTGCTCTGTACAGTTGCTCCTGACATTCCATTTGACTTGGATTGTTCCATAAAAAGTCTGTATAGTCCTATAAGTAGGTACATTTTGTAACTAGGTATGTACATTTTACATTCCTATCCAAAAATATCTCATCAAAATGTGATTAATTGATTATTATTTATGTAAGCTCCGAAATACATTTCAGCAAATTCATCCTATTTTAGGGTAGATTCCCTTTTGTGTATCGCACTGTGTGTTCTTCTGGATGTGTTTCAAAGATATTCTTTCTAACTCATCCAGAACAACTTGACTGAAACTACATATTCTAATAGGCGAGGTGTCTCTCATGTAGATGCTAGATATTCTAATAAAATACTAGATGTGTTGAGTTTGATATTCCCACATTCAACACACGCCGTCCTCAGTTGTTTGGTTCACACCTTGTAACTCATAACTATCAAAATTGATAACAAACAAAACAATAACAATTAATCACTGGGCAGTGTAAATGGATTACTAATTAATTCACACTCAAATCATCTGAAATAACTTCTCCACAGTGATCCTCCTACATACAAGACTCGAACTCGTACATTGTTTGACTACACCAAAACTGGCATCACATTACTTACGCCCGTGTCCTTATCCCTCAAGGAATTTCCATCCACATTTCTGATTGTAGGATACCATACATACAACTGGACCGTCAAGTAAGTTTTCTTCAACAGGACACATTATTAGGATAATGGAGAAGAATTTTCAGGAGTTGTCTGGGGTTCGTTCCTCATCCAAGTGAATGTTCGATACAGCTAAATTGTCTTATGATGAGGAAGTAATCCAACAGATATGGATAAATCTAATATTTAGTGTTAGTATGGTTCAGATTATCAAGATCAAACAGTACAATTGATATTTGGGTTTCGATTATCAAAAATATTAATTGTTCGAGCAACTTTCGAAGCTCGGTTTATTGGTAGGTATCGCAGACAAGTTGATCCTTATGGACATGAGTATTGTTACAATTTTAGAGTTATCTATTCATTTTGCTCTCCATATGTTTGAAAGTTGGGGTTTGTAGTTTGTATTTTTATCATTTCAAACATTGTTTTTCACAAACCACGACTTTTTTAACGTTGAACATTTTTGAGCATACGTATTAAACAGAGCGTGAAGCCAGAACTTTGGACTTTGCGATTAACACATGGTACTGGTCGGATGGCGTGAGGATGTAAGGATGAAAGTAATCCCAGCATATTGTGAAGGATGATCATAAATTACCGAATTATGAAAAAGAAATCAGGTCACAATATGGAATTAATTTTCAAAAATTTGTTTCAATCCATTAGTTTCAACATTTTCATTCAACCCATTCATGCCTAACCTACTCAACCTGTCCATAGAACTTATTTACATAGAGCTGCCTATCATTTTTCTTTGGCTTATTGGTTACTTTTTTACTAATTTGATATAGATTAAGGCCACTTAGTGAGGTATGTACCTTTAGCTAGATATATTTATTTAAATAAATAGGTACCTTAATGGAAACTCTTGTTGAAAAAAAAAAAAATATCATGTTGAAACATTTGGAGATATCACAGAGAGGGGGGGGGGGGCAGAGAGAACCTTCCAATCTGAAAAATTTTTGATGGCAAATTCGAGGGAATCAGGCTGTATGTCGTAAATTATTGGTGTAAAAAAAGTGGATATAACTTTCGAAATTTTTTGATATTGGCTTGTTACAAGCGCATATTTCGTGAACCATCATTCCTAGAACCCTTACATGTACTCCGATTGATTTGTCGTGAAAAGTTACATAGGAAAGACTCCTTGTTCATCTTAAATACTCTAATGGAAACTCTTGTTGAAAAAAAATCATGTTGAAATATTTGGAGATATCACAGAGAGTAGGGAGGGAGCAGAGAGAACCTTCCAGTCTGAAATCAGAAGAGAGAATGAGCTCTGACAAAAATCTAGGTCTGAAGAAACCTCTCCTTGACCCCCTACTACCAAAAACCATGTAGGGGGTCAGGGGAAATGTAGGGGGTTGAGGGGAGGATTCTCCTACATTCTGACCATAGGTTTGAAGTTTGGACTTAATTTACTCATTTCCCCTTCATTTTTATAAGTGGAAGGTCCTCATCGATTCTTCTGTGATAAGTCACCTATTCGCGGTTTGCTCGTGATATTCGCGGTTGGCTCGCGGTATTCGCGGATTGTTCGCGGTATTCGCGGTTTATTCGCAGTATCCGCGGTTTGTTCGCGGTATCCACGGTTTTTTCGCGGTATCCACGGTTTGTTCGCGGTATCCGCGGTTTGTTCGCGGTATCCACGGTATCCACGGTTTGTTCGCGGTATCCGCGGTTTGTTCGCGGTATTCGCGTTTTGTTCGCGGTATTCGCGTTTTGTGCGCAGTATCCGCGGTTTATTCGCGATGTTCGCAGTTATGGGTTCGATCTCAGGCAAACGCAGATTTTTTTCAGCTCTTTTTTTACCGCAAATAATTGATGAAACCAAAATTTTCGCCTGCGGCCGGTCCTAAAAATTTTAGTTTCTATAGATTGTATAGCTCACATTTTTTGCCTGCGGCGCTGTTCTTCATTCTTTTCGTGTTGACCTTCATCCCCCAGGATGTGTGAATGTGTAGACCGAAAAATTACAAAAAAAAAATGCGGTGCAGTTATTTCATGTGCAAATGGAGGACTTAAGCCCTTACCCTAGTGGGATGAAAAAAGATTGGAGAATTAATGTTGAACAGGCTTGGGAAAATTACTTGAAGAAAAATGTTGTGACGCAGTGGGAATAGGGTGGGAAATCTTGAAAAAGTAGACTGGAAATTTGGAAAAAATGGACTGGAAAACCGAGAAAAGTCAGGGAATTTCATTTTTCCATTTTGGTAGACACCCTGTACCTAGTTTTTACTTAGTATTACACAGTAGGTACCCAGAAATGATTCGATTAGAAAGGTAGAACAAAGTAGTAAATGCAAAAATTACTTATTTTGTAAATCACAATTTACCTAGTTAGGACCTGAGACGCAGGAACGGGCTAAAAAAGAATCAGAGAAGCATTTTACCAACACTTTGAAATTTTGAATACTTTAATTAATGACGCATGAATTATGACACGGTAAAATTTAGAGTGAACTTTGTTTGTTGATGCTTGAAAGGCCTCGAGTACTATATTCTTATTTACCTATAAGTTCTCTATGCAAAGAGTTGAAGTGCGTGTGAATATTATAAAGTTATCAAACGTAATTTTGAAAGAATTTATCTTCCCGTATTATCGTAAAATGAAATGGATGATTAGCGTTCAAATCCATGGTTAAGTCTCAAGTATAAACAATCAAACAGCTGATCTCTGGTATTGCCGCAATAATTAGATGTTATTTATTGGGAACTGGCGATACTGACTGTGTCCTATGCCTGTGTTAATTATTGTATTATGTTATTCATGCCTCTGTGTACATAATTCACAGAGTTGCAATGAAAATCCTTCATAATTACATTACCTACTTTTTTTGTATCTCTGTCAATTGTCATGCGACCAATTATTCAACTCGATAGATATGTGGTATTCTGAGTTGGTATGTTGTGCTGAAGGTTACATGGATACTTGATACCTGTACAAAAGGTCATATCAACTACCTTGTGTTAACTACACCGTCGCTTTATTGAAACGCACCAGCACCAGAGATATATGGACGAACGCGGCCTTCATGCAAATCACAAATCTTTCATTTAGCAAATGTAGGTATTTATTGCTGGATAGAACTGAATTTCAGGGTATCATTGGAGCGACACAAGACAATCAACTCCTACACAGATCTATGTCACATAACGGAAATCTAATCTCAAATTCTATTTTTCCTATGCAGACCAGACTATATTTTTCCTGTTGATGGATACTCACAAACAGAAAAACTTGGACTTGTAATA
This sequence comes from Diaphorina citri, assembly GCF_000475195.1. Lineage (NCBI taxonomy): Eukaryota > Metazoa > Arthropoda > Insecta > Hemiptera > Psyllidae > Diaphorina > Diaphorina citri. The sequence goes on from NW_007377639.1 coordinate 240,021, forward strand.
CCTACCTGATACCAAATTGGGTAAACCCAAATACGAAAGAAGTGATAAAGGCATTTTAAATGTTTAACCTGTACCTTCTATACGTATAACAGTTTTAAACTCCATACTGGCGTAATTACTAACTTTGTTTCTGTCAAATTTTAAAGAATCTGCCAGTTGGAGAATTCTCATGAAGATGTGCTTAATGTTCATTGTTCAGGCTTGAAATTTCCTCATGCAGATCCACACATGCCATGATTTCCTCTCACTTTGCAATTTGTTTTTAATTCCACTCCTGTCTAGAGCAATGGCTAATAACACGGAATTAGTTTTGTAGGAATCCAACAGCTTCAACAGGGTTTTGTCAAAGCCCGTTTTGAATCACAAATTTTGTTGACGTATGGCATCGCGGTTTTATCCAACTGGTCACTAGTATGTCATATGGGCACGATATGTGATCGGCCGAAAACATTGTTAATTCATAATTCTTGTGAACTGGGACTTCAAAAGAAACCGAGTCCAGTAGGTATGTTCCATTAATCGGGAATTCGGGATCATTAATGATTTTTGCAGTAAGTTATACGAGTCACGTGTCTGAGCGTAGAGCGCCGCACCGGTAATCTGTCTACTCTGTGTTTGCTGGCTTTATTCAAATGACCTTACCTTTCTTCATTTATTTTGCCATTGCTCCTCGCTCAGGAGTTGACTATTGAACCCTGTACAAATTAGGCTGGTGAGGAGGTTAACTGCATTTCCATATACTCTTCTCTTCAATAGACAGAAACATTCGTGCAAGCATTATTTATCAATCAAACTGAACTTAACTTCTTATGCAGTTTTTTCTATTATTTTGCATGTAAGACACGATTTCTTGAGAAATATAGGTACCCATGTTGTATATCAGTTGTGTTCTTTATTTTGCATAAATCACACAGCAATTATGCTATATTCTGGATAGTTTTTTTATGCGTTCGAGTTTCTATTTGTTCAGCGAGGATTTATGTTTACCCTGTTGAGGTTTATCTCTTTCAGAGTGTTTCTGTATTGTCGAAATTTGTAATCAATCTGTGAACGAAAGTATTTGTTTTTCTTAACCCTCGCTTGTTGATTGTACTGTAGCCTATTGTACCTTTAAGTTATTGTTAAAATGCAATGAGCACAGTGCGTGCGACACCACACATTGGTTCAGATTCCAAACACATGTATAGTTCGAAGTTTTTCGGCTCTGTTTTTGGGTTCTAGAGCGTACTCAGTCTCGTGTGTCCTCAATGTCCAATATTAGTTACCTGTAATTGATGAAGAGCAACAGGAGGACCATCTTCGAGAAAACTGAAACCATATTTTGTAATGCATATTGCCTACATATCCGGTGATGTATTCTTGTATTTTGTTGTGATTCTCTCTAAATAGGTGACATTCGCTAAACTCTCGGTCCAAGGATCAAAAGGTTCAATAATGGTTGCGTTGTGTAAACCTAATAATGAGTGATGTGTATTGGAAGTCGGATTTCAATAAATTTCAGTCCCGCTAATAATTAATATTACCAATGTAATAGCAACAGATAAAAAATAATCAAGTCCAAGGATCAAAAGGTTCAATAATGGTTGCGTTGTGTAAACCTAATAATGAGTAATGTGTATTGGAAGTCGGATTTCAATAAATTTCAGTCCCGCTAATAATTAATATTACCAATGTAATAGCAACAGATAAAAAATAATCATAATAAATATTATCTTTCATAGCCTCTTCAAACCTGAGGTGTTCGTTCCATAACTATTTTGCCAAGAATTTACCAATCGTTTAGTGACGGTGAGAAGGTTTCTAAAGGATGGACCCAAACAAGGGTTCTTTTCTTATGCACATATTAGTTAGACAATAGACACCGAGGATTGAAATCATAAGAAAAAAGGGAGGAACGAAAGAATTTAGATGAAGAATGACTTCCCTGTAATAGTGACATAAGTTGAGACACAGGGTATGTAGCTCATAAAACCCGGTCACTGTCTAAAAAATCTGGTGTGAACATCACACGACTTTCCTTATCCTATTGAATGATGCTTATTTGTGTGTTCTGTTGTAACATTTACAATATCTCTAACCGTTTAGTCGATATAGCTGAAAACCGCCAAAAAGCGGTCGAAACCCACCAAAAAGCGGTCAAAATACCGCCAACCGCAGCACCCATTTTAACCAAACGTTTTGGGTTGCATCCTTGTCACATTTGTGAACTACATACCAAATTTCAAGTCTCTAGCTTATACCGTTCCCGAGATATTGTTAAATTACACCGAAAACCGCCAAAAAGCAGTAAAATGCCGCCAAGCGTTACACCGGTCTTAACCAAAAGTTTCGTGTCGCATCCTTGTCACATTTGAAAGCTACATACCAAATTTCAAGTCTCTAGCTCTTACCGTTCTCGAGATATTTTGTTTACAGACAGACACACACTTTGACGGACCAATGGCTGAAACTTTGGATTTAGGCTCTAGGGACCCCAAAACGTGTTTTGGCACTAAAAGACACACAGACACACGGACACACAGACACACCCACGGACCAATGGCTGAAACTTTGGATTTAGGCTCTAGGGACCTCAAAACGTGTTTTGGCACTAAAAACTGACCATCGAAATTTTGACCCGATTACATTACTTTCCTTTCTATAGGATAAGGAAAGTAAAAATTGACTCAATTTTTAGAATATTAAAACTTTCCTATAAATAGTAATCAAATAAAAAGTCAAGAATGCTTCGACGTTTCTAATGATGGTCTGGTTTCGGAACATTTTCATTGATTGTCCTGGTTTTGAAGAGGTTTGATCATATTGGGTGGGATTGCTTCATCTTCGTAAGATTGTTGAGATAATACTGAGGACTTTATGGATTTACTCTGTTCTGTTGTGATGCAATGATCGCTATGCTAAAGAGATGACACAAATCATTAGACCATCTCATCTGTAGTTCTAATTATCATTTCTACTTTGATTCACATGGCATAAGTTGTGCTTTTACATTGGATCATGCTTATTGAGTCATGTTCTTGAATGATACATCTTTCCTATTATTTCGATCTGAGTCGTTTCGGACAGTTCATTTGTAACTTTTTTCATGTCATAGTCATAATTAGGTATCATGTTTATTTGTGCCATTGCTTCGATGTTGGCTTTCTTCTTTGGACCTTGGTCTGTAGAACTATCTGTCCAGTAAGGGTATTTTTATCATTTCTACTTTGATTCACATGGCATAAGTTGTGCTTTTGCATTGGATCATGCTTATTGAGTCATGAATGATATATCTTTCCTATTATTTCGATCTTAGTCGTTTCGGACAGTTCATTTGTAACTTTTTTCATGTCATAGTCATAATTATCATGTTTATTTGTGCCATTGCTTCGATGTTGGCTTTCTTCTTTGGACCTTGGTCTGTAGAACTATCTGTCCAGTAAGGGTATTTTAGGCTAGACAGTCTGGATAGACTGCCTGGTTTGGTGCTATACTCGTAAAAATAAACGCTCTCTTGTCTCCTTCAAATTTGTTCAAAACGTATGGGTTCGTTGTTTGTAAAAGAAGGTCTTGGTAATCGTGTAATAATAACAATGAGAGGTAAATAATGATCCGCTTACATAGAACAAGAACAATAATCAGAGTCATGTACCATGCACCACCTAGACCTGGCTGAGGCGAGCCTCAGGTGTAGATATGATAAGTGCAGCAGGAGCAGATAGGTGATGAACTTACCTTTACTGTGGACTACAAGTCATATCGTCATCATGATTAAGTGCATAATATTTATATTTTTGTAGAAATTCATTTAAAAAGAACATGTGAAAAAACGCCCCAAAATTAAGTATTATTTGATCGCCCAAAATTAGGATGGCCCTGCCATTTGGTGACACTCATTTAATTTTTTATAAGAATTATTTTTAAATAAACTTGATTTTGTCTAATATTAAATTGATATTTGATAGGCATTGTTTAAAATTTTAAATCCCGTCTCTTTATCTGACTTAACTGCATGGTTTGGTGCTATACTCGTAAAAATAAACGCTCTCTTGTCTCCTTCAAAATTGTTCAAAACGTATGGGTTCGTTGTTTGTAAAAGAAGGTCTTGGTAATCGTGTAATAATAACCATGAGAGGTAAATAATGATCCGCTTACATAGAACAAGAACAATAATCAGAGTCATGTACCATGCACCACCTAGACCTGGCTGAGGCGACACATGAAGGATGTGGTCAATATAAAACTAGCTCTATAAATTATTCCGTGCTCCAGTAAAATCATATTCTTTTTAATCGTGATTGCTGGGCTCAGCAATCGTGAAGCCTCGTAATAATCGATGTGTAATAAACAACGACTTGTAACGTACGAGTAAGACCTATACTTCATATGGGAAATTTAACCCATGGAGCTTGACCTATGTGCTGATACTGATAAGATGTTTATGTCCGACCTGTTGCTTTAGTACCGTCTAAACAAATACCTCTCCACTTCGAGCTGTGAGAAATTCTTTTGCAAATTAGTTTTTTATATGTAGGTATCTTACCTTATCCATACCTACTAGGTATATTTCTGCCCTATTGTTAATTTGTGCTATATGGGATGGACCGCGGCTTCATGTCTAAAACATTCCGTTCTGAGAATTTATTTATTTCTTAACGCATTTGTATGTATGTTCATTTCTTCATGTATAAACCTACCTACTTGGGCGAATTTGAAAACCAATACTTCTACGAGTATGCTTCAACTACACTAAATACCTGAAACTTATTTTATTCATATGCCTTGATACATATGCATAAATTGCGTATATGTATTGTCTTTTTCAACAACATCCACCGGATTCAAGACAGGAGCTACTTGAGCACGATGTCATTTTACTTTTATTTACCTCAAAGAAAGCAAATTAATATGGATGGCGGATAAAAATTGATGGGTTTTCCTTATTTCTCCTTGGAGTTTTCAAGATTCTGACGCGACGTCATCTTCCTCCTTAATAAAATACCATCTTGAGTGATGTGGCAAATGCATTTAAAAATCAGTAGAAGCTTTCATGTCAATTATTTCTCGAGAGAAATGTGCGGAGAAAGTACACAGCTCTCTCCAAGTTTCCTGATTTTATTTGCTCTTTAGTTTATTTTCTTCCGTCATATTTTTCAATCCACCCAAACATTTATGTAGACATCAACGCTCAATAGTCTTATTAAATATATAAAAATAAAAAATCAAAAACCAATCTTGGAATCATCAGTGAACATTCTAAGAATTAACACAAAATCTAGTAAAAATATTCGTATTCGCCCAAGATTTTCCACCTTTCATTCCTTAATAAGTGACCCACGAAAGGCAGCATTGATTTTGTGAAAAAAAAGGTATCTATTTAAAATTCAAAATGTATGGAGGTGATTTGCTTTCCAGCTTTTTTCCTAACATCACAGAACGAAAATTATCCTAAACCCCCCGAGTATAAAGAATCTTTAACTTTAGTAAATCACCCATAAGACTCTCTCACCCTTTCTTGTCAATCCCCTCTATATTTCTTCAAGAGAAAAAAATTAGCCCTGCTTCCAATTTTTTCTACTCATTTCATCTCTTCTTGAGGAAAAAAAAAGAACATTTCTTTGTTTTAAAAAAGCAGGATTTTTTTAATTAATAATTTCCCCCTTTCAACTTTCAAATACTTACGTTATTTTTTATAACTTTTTTCTTATTCTTTTTTAAAGTTTTAAAATAAATCAAAAAATAATGTAAATATATGCGCTGTGTAGGGTAGAGGCTGTATATTATGTACCTACTGAAAATCTATGTACGTATATGTACATTGTACATAATTTTGTACCTTCTTAAATTTTGGATGGTGTGGTGCAGTGTAAAACTGCAAATGAGAGAGTGGTGTATAATATGTTCATGATTCATGAGAAATAATTTATTAGAAACCTTTAAAAGCTCCTCACACTGTTTTCGATGGGGGGGGGGATCCAAAATACATATTATGTTGCGTTGTAGCTAGATCTACATACCTAACCAGTCCCTGTTGAGTTTAAAAATGCTATTTCTTATCTTTGAATGGAAAGTCTTGAACCGAAGTGAACTGATGATACGATTGATACAGTCTCCGTAATGCTGACCTTGATTCGCTACTCATTTCACAACCATGAAGATGATTATGAGATCTACTCGTTATAAGAAATCACTAAAATTTAACTACCCCTGATTTATCCTGATTGATGCTCAGATTAAACTTGAAGTGTTGCATAAAATTATAGTCATACAGTCACCAGACTATTGTTCAGCGTATATCACCCCATTTACCTCGTTTATGTTGGAAGATCATCGCCATAACTATTTGCTTATAATAAATGTCGTAGAGAAGGCCATACTATAAAGATACCTGATCACATTGAAGTAACGCCTGTTCGCAATATCGCGTATTGTTCTTGATTTCCCCGAGTGCAACTTTCACACACTACAGAAATTGTTCATTAAATGATTAAAGTATTTTTAATTTTGTTTATCTTCGCAAAACCTGTCCGAGTCTATCTTTATTTTTCATGTTGTTTTAAGTACTACTACAATGTTGACAGGGACGGATCCCAGTGAAACTTTCGTTTATGGATTGCTATTCTCCTCAGGTGTAGATATGATAAGTGCAGCAGGAGCAGATAGGTGATGAACTTACCTTTACTGTTGACAAGTCATATTGTCATCATGATTAAGTGCATATTTATATTTATGTAGAAATTCATTTAAAAAGAACATATCGTGAAAAAACGCCCCAAAATTAAGTATTATTTGATCGCCCAAAATTAGGATGGCCCTGCCGTTTGGTGACACTCATTTAATTTTTTATAAGAATTATTTTAAATAAACTTGATTTTGTCTAATATTAAATTGATATTTGATAGGCATTGTTTAAAATTTTAAATCCCGTCTCTTTATCTGACTTCAGAGGAGTCCACTCCTGAGCAGCATGGAGATGTGCAACAGAATGAAGAAGTTTTCAGTGATGGAAGGCGGGTGAAATAGTTCACGTCCAGAGATCAAAAACTTCTTCTTATTCCAGTTGTGTGCGAGTGGAGGATAAAGTGCCTACAGGATGACTGAGGTAGCACTAACACAACTTGCATTGCAAGTAAGCTTCCGAAGATGATTCTCCCAGAAGGGAGCGACGGAAGGTACTTGGCAGCTTGCAGGAAAGATTGATTTTGTCTGATTATATATCAATGGCCCCCAAGTTAGGTAGGTATTTGATATTAAGATTATAAGAAAATTTAGACATCTATATATCTCTATGTATAACTCGAGTACACAAGTATACTTGCTGGATACAGACATAACGTCAGTATGACATGTGGAGCATATTTCTCGTCTGGAATGCCTAGGATGTGTGTTATACACAAGCATTCCAAAACAATGATTTTATACTACAAAATACAGGCACCCTGTATACCTAATACTAGGTACTAAATTCATACATTCCAATAGTCCACCTTCAAATCTTGAGATTGAAGGAAGATCCGCATTGGGAGAGAAAGAGATCTATATTATTTCTTGATTCGACTTCTCTGCTTCTACCGGTGTGGTCCGTTATACTTGTACCATATAGCACATCTATCGCTATCCAAGTTCAACTTGATGGGAATCGAATAAACATTGAACATCATGAATGAGGAGTATTTAAAATAATGTAAACAAATGATACACGGATAACAATGGTATTATCCGGAGCATTACGTTCCTATACACAGCGGAAGTAATTAGGTACAATTAGAGCCAAGGAACCCTACAACCATATCATTATTCTGTAAGATATTATTATGCTTGATATATCCAGCAGGTTGTAGAATCAATGATCTGGTTGTATGGTCATTGGTCACTGTGATGATGCTGGTCTGATCATCTCAGGCACCAGGCTCATTATTAATTATTACTATGTGGATGTGGTTTCAGACCTTATTGAAAATTGGTTTGAAAGGTATTACTATATCGCTGTCTAAACTTTCTGGTCTTGTTTTCTTTACACTTTTGATATTTTTAGAACAGGAACAGTTTTGAAAATGGTTTTAGATACAACAAAAACGAGCGGAACCATTTCGTGTTTTGTGCAATACATTATTGTTATTCTTTTGCTTTTTAAAAGAACATTTTTTTCTCCCATTTTAAAAAAGTCTGATAAATGAATATTAATTTGAATATTCAGATCACAAATGAAATGAATAATTATTTTCATGAATAAGAGAAATAAATTTCCATCGCTTGAGATTAATTAGTGAAACACTCGGTGATGATGAATGGATATATTTCTGCTTTTTTTGCTCCCCAAATCATTAGATGACAATGTGGACTATTATTCCAAGACCTGAATGTAAACAATTCATGTAATATAATTGTTAGGTATCTTGCTATCTTTATATCAGGAAATCGGTATACCTATGTATATATTTGACTAAGTGATATAGACAACTCCAAATAGAACAAGTGGAATGTCTGACGTCCAGAAATAGCTCCATTTAATGAGAAGCTTTTTTTAATCCCACAAGAAGCTTTCCAAAACTACCAATTCCAAAGCATAATAATATGTTTTATGTGAGTATATATTAGTGTAATACACCAGCTCAATTAGTAAGAGGGAAACTTTTGTAAAAGAAACAGGAAACAGATTTTTTCTACCAAACAGAAGCATGCAAAAGGTCAGGAAAAAAAGCGAGATTTTCTGTGGAGTATATAATTAGTTATTTAATTATTACTCATCCATGTTTCATGTATTTCACAAGATTTATTTGGATTTCCTCCCGTTGCGTTGGTAGTAGAAAATATCTAAACTTATTTGTACATTCAGATGTTATCAGGAGGGGCAATTTCATTGTTGATGTCTTAAGGTAACGGCACACTACTTGTCGGGATCATACAGATAGTATTTTTGAAGGAGATTTGTTTTGTGTACATTCTTGGTCACTTCGAATGTCTCTGGGATTTGGGGAAAGAATTTGATAACAAAGGTGATTCATATTGTTCATACGATGAGTCGGAGGAGCCTCTGAGCAATTAGAACCGCCACTCCACTGCCCTCACTAAACTGAGAAAATCTAGTATTCTATTTCTTTTGAAATCTTTCTCCAGAATCTAGAAGCTGCTTTACTCGTATTTCCCCTTGTAATCTGCTATTATTATGAGCTGACCCCCAAGACCCCATACCCATTCCCCGTGACTAGCGTAATGTTACACTAATAAATCGAACCGATTCTTGTAGACCACACAAAGATATGTTTCGTGTTTTAATTATTGTTGTGATATAGTTTTGATTGTGTATGGGAGAGAAATAAATATCGTACTGGTTTTATTGTGATGTCTAATATGTGAATCCTTATTGGTAAAATGGTAATCGTTTTGTAACATCAAAGTCCATGGCTGAGCTCTAAGTTGTTATAATAGTGTTTTCAGGTAGATGTACCATTCCTTATACAGGGCTAACGCAATATTTGTTCAAGTGAATTCATCAATCAGTATCTGGGCACATATTTACCTACATAAGCTCAAAAATAGTTTTGAAATCCCATCACGCTTTCGGTTATCCAAAATCTACACTGGTAATGCGGTCGCGATTCGTGGCAATTTTGTTTTAACCCATCTTTATTGGTCTTTCTTCTTAGTTTTGTTTGGAAACTGAATGACTTGGAAAAGTGTTCCTTACTGATTCGCTGTAACGTCTCTTCAGTCTTCCTCGCAAAAGACCATGAGATCATTTCAAATCATTCTTTCTCTGAGTGTCCACCAAACACATTAAATGACTTGGAAAAGTGTTCCTTACTGGTTCGCTGTAACGTCTCTTCAGTCTTCCTCGCAAAAGACCATGAGATCATTTCAAATCATTCTTTCTCTGAGTGTCCACCAAACACATTGGTCTGAGAAAAAGGCACAAACAAGACCCTGTAGCTCGTGTAGATGAAGCTCTCATATATTACACTTTTGTATGTTTGAACTTTTTTATATTACCTCATGCAGAACAATCATTTTATTGCAAATTAATTGATGTGCAAATCATGAGCTTAATAGGCTTTGGGAGGCTCTGTACAAACTCTTCAGCTATCTTGGAAGAATCATGTGGAGAACTTGGGTGTGGGGGCTCATGTACAGAACGACTACTTTGGCTATTAGTGGAGCACATGCTAACATTGTAGACATACGTATATCATTCCTATAATTATTACCTATGGTATGTACTTATGGCTACAATTTTTCATATCCTTAAATCCTTTCCTTCAGAAATAAAAAGATTTTCCATACGAGTATTTTGTACAGCAACATCAGCAGTATCAGCACATTGTGATTTCGGTTTAGAAAAATTATCTTTTTTGGTTTTATTTATAGCTAATTTTACTCGACTGTTGAACATTTAAATCGAAAATCTGGTCATATCCGAAATGAACCATTTAGCACACTATCCCCGAGTAGACCTCGGTTCCAATCACTTAGATCTCAAGTATGTGAATTTTGTGCTCTTAGATCTTCTCGCTTATGAACCTTATGATTCGAAGCATTTACAAACACGGACGTAAACAACGATGTGCGGCGCTGTTCTTATTGTACACTATCACCTCTTTGAGGTCTTTCGCGAAACAGGCGGCCCGTTTTAGCTTGAAAGTTCTATTAGGTGAACGAGCAACTGCTTGCCAAAACGTAGTCTCATTTCACCAAATCAAATGTGAATTGAAGTATCATGTATTTCAAATGGTAATTTAGACTTGGGCTGAACCAAAATACCAAGACCTAATGCCCTTTAGATCAATCCGGTTTACTAGTACATACTAGATTTTGACACTTGGGATCTCTAACAACTTTGACCTTCAATTTCGACCTTATATCTGTTAATGTTATCAGAGGTATTTATTTGTATCTTATAACTTATATGTATACCATAAGTGATTTCGTGCCATTTGTTATGCATAAACATTATGCTGAAAATATATTCAAGTATGTACCTATGTACGAGTACATAACAAATTTCGCTTTTTTACGTCTGATATCGTGATTAATTAATTCGGATTTTAATTGTGTACTTATTCATCCATTCACAATTCAAATTTGACATTTCATTAAATTTCGAGTCTCTAATTAATGGAATATGAAAAAATGTACCCACTCAGGTGAATTTTCTACACATACCTACCACCATTATGATTATGTAAATATGTATTAATTGTATTATGAATATTTGAACAATTCATTATGTTTTGTATTCTTCTTGTAGGCAATCGATACCTACTTCCCTACTGATATAAGTAAATTCTAAATTCATACTTATTTAAAGACAGATAAATTATATAGGGTAGGTAGGATACTGATGACCTAAATTTACGTTGAGTTGCCCTACTAGTCACCAACAACGCGATGGTCAGAAGATAATGTAACTATACCTACCTAGAGAATCCATACAATGTTTTATTCTACAAGCAATTTATGAAATTATCCTATCCTGAGTTGAGACGTTAGCCTATGTACAATACCGGATACAAATCCAATGACATATGCTCCCAGGGCATTGTTGATTCTCAGACATCTTTCTATGGGAAAGTTGGGAGAAAATTGAAAAGATAATGTTCTGATGGACTGCACTGGATCGTGATAGGAGTTTAATTTTCGCTAGTTAACCTTTGATACGGATGCAATGCTGGATCAGGAGTAGAGAGTTACATATATAATTATCATATTTACACAAGATATGCATGTTGTTTGTATTAAATCATATATTGCTACTCATAGCTTTCTACAGGGTGGCTGTGTAAAACTCTTCAGAACAAGACGAGCATTGCAAAAAGATGCTTTTAAAAATCCTATTGGAGAAGATGGGATCATTAAGTAATGTAATCCTAAAAAAACCTGTCACAGTTTGTTCAACGAGAAGCTCTTCAGAACAAGACGAGCATTGCAAAAAAGATGCTTTTAAAAATCCTATTGGAGAAGATGGGATCATTAAGTAATGTAATCCTAAAAAAACCTGTCACAGTTTGTTCAACGACTAGCTAGATCAATCCGGTTTACTAGTACATACTAGATTTTGACACTTGGGATCTCTAACAACTTTGACCTTCAATTTCGACCTTATATCTGTCTTTTCAGACTTTTCATCGTTTTGGAGGCCTTCTATCCCATTTTCAGTGATGTATTTTTCTATGTACGCTTCTGACTCAGGTTTTATATGGGTATTGTACGCGTATATCCATTCTCGCAAATGGGCTCATAATAAACACTGAGCTAGGAAGATATTTGTAAATGATAAGTTATTGAGATATGTTTGTACTCTGCCCTCAAGAGATTTACGTCTTCTCGTACACATACCTGACTGAGAGGGCATAAAAGAGGACGTACGAACTTTTACTCATCTCACTCCAGCGGGTATTGCCTCGGATCTGTAGGTCTTCGTCAGATTATGTCTCATTACATGAATGCTTTGGTTTTCCAGGTATTCCAGAGAAGAGGCTTTATGAACCAGAGCTTTTCATGGGTGGTGGACAGTAATTTGAATCTATCGGGTCCTCCATGCTTACTGACTGGAAGATAAAGATACCTTTGTCCCATCAGTCTTTGATGGAACTATCGACAGCAGAGAAGAGGCTTTATGAACCAGAGCTTTTCATGGGTGGTGGACTGTAATTTGAATCTATCGGGTCCTCCATGCTTACTGACTGGAAGATAAAGATACCTTTGTCCCATCAGTCTTTGATGGAACTATCGACATGCCACATCCTCATGGACTGAAACCAGCGAACGCTGGAATGCCCTGGATATGAATAAGGTAAGGTCTTTTAATCACCACTTCACAGACACAAACATTAGAAGATTAACTCACTGTCGGTGTGAGAAATTAGTAGGCACGTTTTCATTACAACAAAACTAGGTATGTATGTTGTATATGTTGAGTTGTTTGTAACTTTTCTTTTTGAGTGGTAGGAGTCAACTCTTTTTTCCTCCGAATTACATGAATATTAACATCCCCGTGTTTCTCAGGCCAGGCATACATTAGGCAACAATAGCGTGAGCTTCACACGGGAGTAAGAAAGGATATCCACGTACCAGGCCATCGCAAACAAATTAAGCGAGTACATGCAAGATTTTAAATGCTTGTTAATCAATAGCATAATACGTATGTACGACTTTAAAAGCCACGCTACCCATTCCGAATACAGGGTTCAAGTGGTGTATAACTTACATATGGGTACATAATAGTACGTATAGTGGAAGGAACCCATTAGTCACTAGGTGAGATGTGACTGTGATGCTTGTGTCTACTAATTTACGAGGTTCTTGCTTCATCCTTTCTGTACATCTTTGATCTACCCCGAAAACATCACTTTCACCAATCTCTGATAGCTGTGTTTTGAAAATTGGGCATGCCTTTAACTGTACAAGTACACCTTGGAAAGCCCATTAGTCACTAGGTGAGATGTAACTGTGATGCTTGTGTCTACTAATTTACGAGGTTCTTGCTTCATCTATTGCCCCTTTCTGTACATCTTTGATGTACCCCGAAAACATCACTTTCACCAATCTCTGATAGCTGTGTTTTGAAAATTGGGCATGCCTTTAACTGTACAAGTACACCTTGGAAACTTTTTGCTACCCAAATGATTAGATGACAATGTGGACTATTATTCCAAGACCTGAATGTAAACAATTCATGTAATATAATTGTTAGGTATCCTGCTATCTTTATATCAGGAAATCGGTATACCTATGTATATATTTGACTAAGTGATATAGACAACTCCAAATAGAACAAGTGGAATGTCTGACGTCCAGAAATGGCAGAAATAGCTCCACTTAATGAGAAGCTTTTTTTAATCCCACAAGAAGCTTTCCAAAACTACCAATTCCAAAGCATAATAATATGTTTACCTTGGAAATTTCTCCTGCAACAGTCAATAATAATTTTTGTGATCAACTGTGATTGGCGAAAGAGCTTGCTCAGGATCATCTTGATGAGTAAATTAAAACAGACATAAATAACTATTCAAATTTAGCAAACACACCAGAACCACATGTCTAGAATGTGTGTTTTGACATTACCCTGTTTTGGAATAATTTTCAAAAGATTTTAAAGGAACACATGTCTTTTTATATTTTTTAAAGTGCGGTGGAGAATTTGTTTTTTGTTTCCCCAAGAAAAACCACGACAGACTCGTAAACAATACAGCTATAATTTCCCAGCACCATGCAGGCAGGCTCTATTGAATGTCGCCTTGACATGAAGCCCCCCGCCCCTGCCCCAGCCTTTGTGTTGTGAAAGCAACGTATAATCAATTTGTCTGCTCAAGGATAATTATGTTTATTTTTCAAATTAGGGGGGTCAAAAATTAATCTAGGATATGTAAAATGGAAATCTTAATGTAGTTTGGTGTCTTATTTGCTTTGTTAATTATTATTATTATGTTGGCAATAAACCGTGGTGAAGGGGAGAGGGGGTGATCATAAGGAAAGGATTACATTAGGGGACATCTGATGATATTAACTTTAATGTTATAGTTATAACTCGTACAGCCATTCTATTGAAATACCTAGCTTAGAAAGTGTACAGTTTTGTGTGTTTCCTTTGACTATTATTAAGATGGTTTTCGTAGAAAGTACTTTAACTTGTGAGTGCTCCACACACTAAAACTGATGCTAAAGTTTATTTTGCTTAGCATATCGTTATGGTACACTTGGAATAGGTATATTTATTTGTTTAAAATTTCTAGTGGGAAAATTTCTGAAATCTAAAAAGTTTTATAACTTTCTTGTTTTTCAGTTACTCAGCAGTTGATAAGGGTCGAACTTTCAAAAGTTTTCACCTTGTATGGTCCAGTTTCAGGAAAAATAATTTGGGTACCTATTCATAGAAAGTTGTTTGCCGCTGGCAAATTTTCGAAATCTATAGGATTGTGTGAATAAATAACCAAAGGATGATATATTGTGCTCAAATCATCAAAAAGATTCCCTCCTGTGAGGATTTCATAAAAGCCTATTCTCATTTTAACGTTAAACTCGTGGTCCTCATTAATGTCATTTGAGTATGACTTATACGTAGATATTTGTTTCTAATACTCTTGCAATATGAATTAGAATATCGGAATTGGATGCCCCTAGCGTTTTAACTTTAGATTTTGTGTCTCAATGAAAATCTATTGTTTTATTTGTAATAGACGAGTCATCTAAAATATGTCAAGCTTTGTTCTGTTTGTTCATATTTCAAGAGAAGTTAATATGAAAATTCATATCGCAAGTTTCAAGACCATTCAAAAACTTTTGGAAATCTGCTTCAATCTTACAAAGTCACATGTGGACCCAAAGATCCGGGGATGAAGTCTAGGGGATTTGTAAGGAAATTTCCAGCGAAACAGTTGAAAGTTGAATTAGAAAATATGGTATTGTTCCAAGTTAACTTCGTTCTGTTATTTGTAATAAAGTGACGTATAGGTAACTCGGGGTAAATGTGAACGATATACTTGTGTGAATTGTCTAGGAAATAAAGAGGATAGATGCCCTTCTCACTGTGCCCTATCCGGAGTGATATTTGTAGTTTTCCATACTAGGTAGTAGTCAAGGAATTGTGAAACTTTGTAGTACATATACTGAGGCACGAGCATTATTATTTCTGAAAAATAATATTTGTTTCTCCACAGATAAGTATTCCTTCTGCAAACCAAAAGATAACCCTTCCCAGAATTGAAGTAAAAGACAAATACCGTTCACAGTTACCCCAATTCACCCGAGGTTTAGTTCGGGGAAAGTTTATAATAGAACAAGAGAACTTGTCAAGTATGAGAGATATATGAAAAGCTGACCTCAGCAATACATCATACGGCCAGAGCAAGGAGTTTCTAATCCTCTTTCCAAGCAAGGTGCTCGTCTGTGTGTCAGGGAAGACGGTTCTTCCAGAGGAAAAGTTTCCCCAGAGTATCTCATAACAGTAAAATATTACCTACTTGTTTGTTCATGTTTTCTCAACTTTCCTTATACAGGGTGAGGGATTGACAGGTTCTGAATACAATACCCGAGTTTGAGATTTGTTCTTGTTGTAAATTTTCATTTCTCCTCCTCCCCATAAACTTCGAATTTTCCTTCCGGTTGGGTATAATAAAGAGCAAAAATTTGACCTGCATAGAAAATGCTTGTGAAAAATCTCGACTTAATTCGTCATTCAATGTAATTGTGACTGGGATACTGGGATTCATAACGTGGGAGCCAGGAGATCTGATATACATATCTACCTCATTCAGACGTACCTAGACATCTTGTTTTGACGGGGAAAACAACTATAACATGTACGTCCGTACAAGGTTTACTGAGCTATGATATCTTCTGTGCCAACTGTGCTCGTCTTACAAGTTTATATTATCATCCGTTTGCGGAGGATCTCCATAGGGATGATTAAGGTATCCGAGCATCTATGTATGTATACCTATTGATAAAAGTAAGTGATTAACTAAAGAAAGACTTAATCCCACATGCAGAACTCAATTAAATTTTGTTAGCTTCATATGTAGCATTTCCATCTCTTTTAATCCAGAGAACTTCAAGATCCTGGAAACTCATCACATCGCGCGACCTACATACATACGGGAAGGATTTTGTGAACTCCAGGCCTAGTGTGATGCTTTGATGATATTAAGGAGAAAATCGATGAAAGTGGAAGGCCAGCGATTACGTCTAATATCACCTACACAACGGAAGTTAATATCCATGATATGAAACCATGAGCCTCAGGAGCGGTACCTCTAGAATTAATCCAACAACCACAACACCTTAGTCAGGGTTGAACTCAGGATCTGAAGGATGTTCGAATATGTAACTTTTAAGAAGGAGGTGTCAAATATGGTGATGAACAAAAATATTGTTTTGGTCTAAGATACGTGGTCCAAGGTTGCTCAATATGGGGAGTCGTCATATAGGTGTATAGAAACGTAACATCTGTGGACAATGGACATTGGTCAACAGTTCAAGTAGGTGAGTAATAAGTATACATAGACGTACTTATTACGAAATGGCCATTTGACACCTGAAGGTAACGGCCAAGCAATCCAATATTTCTGATCCGCCCAAAAAATCGACAGTTCAGGCAATTTATACTAGGTACTAAGGAATAGTAAAGTCATGTCCCCAGAAACCTTTTCGAGAATAGACAGTGGCGTAGCGTCCATATAAGGCGTGTATGGCGGCCATACACTCGAAATTTCACTCAAATACCCTTAAATATTGACTTTAAATAATTAATGTATTTTTATTAGATGAATAAAAATTATTATCACTTAAAATTGTTAAAAATCCCTTAAAATCCCTAAATTCATTTTTATCCCAGTCAGACCTGAAAAATCCCTGAAAAGGGATAAAAATCCCACTGCGTCGGGATAAGATACAGTAAGAACACTACGCAGGGCACCTTACACCGCTACATGTATGAAAGGGTATTACTTACCCAACCACATCTATTTTGGTATGGAATTGGATGCGTGTTAAATAGTGAGAATGTAGGACGCCTTAGAACAAAGAACGTGTACTGACTATGATGCTCCTATGCTGAGATACTCTTTAGAATGTGTGAATGTGAAGCATGTTTTGAATGTTTGAATCGTTCGTTGATTTTTGTTCTCATTGTCGCTTGAAAAGATAATATACTGCTATTTCTCCCACTCCTCTCACCCGGAAGAGTGGCCGAGGTGTCAAGGCGCTCGACTCAAGACCCATAGGTATTAGGAGTGCTCGGGTTCAAATCCCTCCAAATCAGAACAAGACGAGCATTGCAAAAAGATGCTTTTAAAAATCCTATTGGAGAAGATGGGATCATTAAGTAATGTAATCCTAAAAAAACCTGTCACAGTTTGTTCAACGAAGGTCAAACAATGTTTGACATTGCACAGGCGTTTGAAGCAGACTTGCATGCGTGAATACTACCGTATAAAAGCCCGCCAGTAAGTATATTTTGTCTTTTGATTCCAAATAATAGAGCTTAATTTCTGTCACATTTCCTCACCTTATCTTATTCTTCTTTTGACTGCTGCACCTGCAGAAGGGAGAACAAGAGCTTACTCTTCTTCTTCACGTGCCTATCCGTTCCTGATGTAGGCGATCATCATGGCTATCCTGACTTTGTTGGTTGCTATCCGTAACAGTTCTGCAGAGCTTACTCTTCACCAATTTTATTATCTCACTCCAGCGGGTATTGCCTCGGATCTGTAGGTCTTCGTCAGATTATGTCTCATTACATGAATGCTTTGGTTTTCCAGGTATTCGAGCTTACTCTACATTACAGTTCTACGAGCTTACAATTACCCCACCCTGTATTCTCACACACAGCACAGTCAGCGTGATTGACGATTATCATAATTCACTCCTACTTTATGATTCACGTTGTTCGAATGAACCGATCTGGTCGAATCATAATGACTGTGTGATCCTAGCATCGTATAAAGTATAAACATTGCCTCGAACTTAGCGCGGAACAAAACGCCACGCCAAGGATTCCATAACAACTTTCAAATACTTTATATCTGATCTTTTGATCTGAAAATTGATCCTTCAGGAGTAGTTCGTATGTAAAGGTGCTAATGTGTTTCACACAAATGTTTACAAATGTCCATCTGAACTTATAGAGGGCCCAATGACAACATTGAATTGTCATAACGCTGCCAATGCGCTAGTGAAACTAGAACCTCAGCCTCCAAAGTTCTATCTCCACATTATACTTCTGAGCTACCGGAGCTATTATTGCCCCTTTTTTATTTGTAGAGGCCTTTTAACATAACATTTACATCTTTAAATTAATAATATTCATTTTGGACAGAAATTATAAGTTACTGGAACATTCTTTTGTGCTACAAAAAGAAGGAAAAAATTGGCGTTTCACCACACAACCTCGTTATTGCTGTTAGATAAACAAATCTTGATCCTCTGAGCTACCGGAGCTATTATTGCCCTTTTTTTATTTGTAGAGGCCTTTTAACATAACATTTACATCTTTAAATTAATAATATTCATTTTGGACAGAAATTATACGTTACTGTAACATTCTTTTGTGCTACAAAAAGAAGGAAAAAATTGGCGTTTCACCACACAACCTCGTTATTGCTGTTAGATAAACAAATCTTGATCATAGAAATGGTAAGGAGGTTAAGTTCTGCCCCTCTATATCAGGCCCCGTGACCACACGGCTTGGGATTGCGTGTTGTTCATGACAAATGCTGTCATAACACATTGGAGGGAGAGGAGGGGCCCACGGGAGCAATAAAGAAATAATACATCAATTTATCAAACGCTCAAAACTTAATTGACAGTTAGATAGAAATCAAAATTGTAAAAAAGTTAGAGGCGTGAAAATACAAATAAAACACCTATATCGCACAGAAAGTGATGAACTGAACTTGTATTGGTGGGTGCAATTCAGGGAGGAATTTTGATTTTGAGCATAAAGACAGTTTTGGTACTCCGAATAATGAATATGAAACATACAATTGCTCTACATATAATAAGGCGCTATTGAATCGGTTAGAGAAAAAGTGTTTCACCATAACGTTCAAAACATCACAACTCACTGTGTTCTTAAATTCCCAATGGATTTCGCGTTGGATGCAATGGACTGAGTTGCAACACCCCACACCACAACAATAAGCATCATAAACTACCGAGTCGGCAAACATGGCCTTTTGGGTCACCACTAAATAGTGTTGTCTACATCGTGCAATGCTAGTAGAATGCAGTTTTTATCTGCAATTGTGCACCTGTTCCTAAAACCACACCAAGCAATGCTTCCATCATACCTCTATGTTGGTCTCTGTTGCCTTCCAAATGACCAGCACGATCATGCACATCATGCAAAGAATATTATTGTTTTCAAAATGACCATAACGTGTGTAAAGTAGAGAAGCACATACCATCGTCCACTTAGCACGGTGCTCAGCAACTTTGAAACAAATTAACAACTTACTGCTGCTAGGAATATGACTATACCAGCAGTAAGTTGAGCACGTGTCCAGACGCTAAACTCAGGCATATCAGGCGTTTCTGGCGAATCGGCGTTTGACATCAGTGTAATGTCTCAAGGCTATTTCAACATCTTCAAATGATACCTATTTACCTAAATATACTATTTCAAAATCTTCAAATGATACTTAAATATGTCCTGTTTCATCCTAATAAGAGGAGGCCCAAATACATAGATACATGGAACATACAATACATTTCAAATCTGATTACACCTTGGCTATCCAAATTTTGAATTTACCAACGAAATCCTGAAAACCCCATAAATGGTGATTGTACATGATCAGTGACTCTTATCTACTTCAGTGACATGTCAAAAGCCTGATTATTTGAATGAAAATGCCATAGGCATTAACCTCGCCTAATCATCATCTTCCATACACTCAAGAGTCTCTAATGCAGGACGCCTATGCGTGTCGCACATAACATTCGGTGGCCATACACCTGTGATAATGATCGGCAAATTATTACCCGTAATGAAAGAGTACTCGGTATCAGAAAGTTTGCCTCAGATATCTGATATTAGATTATCTGGTCACGTGACCCCTGGAGTCTACGTGTCAAATGTGTATGTGTGGTGATTAGGTTGCGGTACTGGTGCGGACATTTGATACAGAGGAGATAGGTACCTGCTTGTAGCAAGGGGTTCTCAGAAGCGCGCCTCTAATTCCAAAACTTTCTTATTACCTCGACAAAAGCGGATTCGTAAATTCATATAAACTTTTGGGGCAGTTGCCTCTACACCTAAGCCTCAGAGTGGGCTTTTTGTGTATTTAGTTAAGCTGAGCAGCAGCACAAGACACAAGTGTGTGGAGGACCATAATGTCTGAAGTCAAAGACCCTTGCGGTCTGTGATAGCCATTGGCTGGTACCCCAGGAGACAATCTGGAAGCAAAAGAGTTCCTCTGATAGGTGCGGGAAGTCTGTGAGGATTTGAGGAATAAAAAGAAGGAATCAGCAATCCATACAGAGTTACTTTTTAAAGAATTGTTAATAACAAAGAAACGGTAAATTGGCGTCTCCACTATTTCTTGAGCAAAGTTCGAGGAGACTGCAATGACCAGCGATTTCCTGGTTATTTTGAGAGTCACTGACTGAATTGATCTATGTGGGATCTGATATCACTACTACTGAGAGAAGTGATGGTTCATTACATCATTATAGGTATCTGGATATCATAGCTATCAGGTACCTACATGAAATTTCCAAGATTATGTAAAACGAACTCTCATCTCGTATATTGGGATTTCAATTTGACATAATGTACGTAATAGTATACGAGTACAGACTTTAAACTCTTTTGGCATTAGTGAACGAGTAAAGTTGGAAAATTTACTCATTACATTCTGGACCCGAGCGGGCCCTTCAAGGGCCCCTTGAAATTTAGGACCATGTTAAACACCTAAAGGATATTTGCTCTTTAGATTTTGGAATCGATCCGTCCTATTTCTGACAGATCTACAGATCACTGAACCACAAGCTAGTTTGTAGTCACATTCAGATTTACACCCAAAAGTTATTAATCTTGTAGCGTTGAAAAGGGTCAATCAGTATTCATGATATACATGTGTATCTACACAGTTTTATAACACATTTCCAGCAAAACCCAAAAACACCAACCCTCTCCTTGCGTCACCACACAAACTCACAACCAACCCCGACCTCAACAGCCATTAATTACCGCATAATAAGTTCCCTAGCACACAATTTATATTAAACATAAAACAAAATTATGTTGGACATGTTTCTTCGGCCAAAAGAACGATTCCTACTTCTATGCAAAGCTCGCAATGTCTCCCATGAGGCTTTCTGCTGGATGAGATTTAGTTTGGGAAGAAATAGTTTTGTGTGTGTGATGAAGAGAATACCATAACTTGGAAGTTTGTTAAACATGCTCAAAGGACTAAAGCTTGAACAAAGAACTAACTTTTAAGTTTAACTCGACGATATTTCATTTTGTTCCGCGATCAATCTTGAAATATTTGCCCGAATTTCGTTAACCATTATTACCTCGTAAATAACTTGAGAAAGCATCGCGGAATTTTGAGAATTTGTGAAGTAGACCTTTGAATTGAATAGCTTACAAGAATGACGGATGAAGCGTATGTACGTATTTTATAATGCACGTATATGAAGATGTTCGAACAGAATGCATGCTCATGAAGCCCATACTCCGCTTTCAGCACGGAGCTCGGAACGGCACGCAATTATTCTTCATCTTCAGTTTTATGATCATTACTTAGGGATTTGCAGCAAATATGAATACATGTCATAAGCCATAAGCCAGAGTGCTCCTGTATTAACATAATCTAACGATACGTTCAGTCAGGGATTTTTTTCTTAAGCAACCTTGTCAGCAGTTTTACGACTCCCCAGATGTCACATGCTTTTTTTCCTCTGTCTTAATGTATACAAAAGTTCATTAAAAATTCTCGTTTGGGTTTAAGAAAAGAGAAAAAACCTAGAAGGGTGTGAGAGGGAGAAAAAAAGAATACAAGAAAAGTTTTCTTTTTTTTTTACTTTAAAAAAGGAGAGAGAAAAAATAATAATTATTGAAAGTAAATCAATAAGAGACGAAAATGAGAATGAAGAATGAGAGAGAAGGAGAAATAGAGGAGTGAGAGCGCGGTACAGTGTGTGCTGCACTCCCTTGTATTCACTCCATTGCGGCTCTTGCTTGTTGATTTGTGGAAATGGTAGAATCAAGATCCACGGGCTACTTCAGTTGTTTGGCGTCTCCACTAATAAATTACAATACATTGTAGCACAGCGCATCCGATTTACTACCATTGAACAAAGCCTTTAAGTTTAATGTCAATCCTAAAACTTAAATAAAATAGATTGACTTTTTAAAGCAACCTCCGTGGCCGAGTGGGTATCACACTAGGCTTGCAGGCAGGAGGTCCGGGTTCGATTCCCGGCGGGACCGAGGTTTTTTTCGGCTCTGTGCTTGGAGTTCGGGGTGAACTCAGCCTCGTGAGGACAATTGAGTAGCTACTTTAATAGAGTAGCGACCAGTGGCGGCATTACCAGAGTAAAAAGAAAAATAAATTATAGATATCTCAGAAATAGTACCGGAGGCTCTTAGTAATGCTGTGATATCCACAAAAATTGTGAAGAAGCTCTCAGCTTCACCACAAATAAATTATGATTTAGATTTTTTTTAGATTTAGGTTGACTTTTTAACTAGAGCCACCTCTCTTTTTTGTCATTTTCTCTCCAATACGTGCTGGGGGTGTAATTAAAAAAAAAAAAAAAAAAAAAAAATATCTTTT
>NW_007377639.1:264643-279042 GCF_000475195.1 Diaphorina citri
TCAGTTGAGTATCAATAAAATCCAGATGATGATCAATTGTTTCAATGTGTGCGTTACGTTCCGTTTCCTCTGCTGCTCGTCCATTGACATTTAAATATTTACTCATCTGTAGATTAAATATATCATCATTATTGATTTCCAGTTCCTCACTGAACCGGATAACCATTTTCCTTCTGTCGCTCACAGTTTCCACCTGGAGGTTTCCAGAGGATTCACTCAGCAAACCAAACCGTTACCTACTTGAGAATTTAGCCGAAAAAAATGTGGAAATATGAAATGAACTTGCCATGTATCTATCCATACGTGACGTGACAAGACTGAGCTAATTAATGAGTTTCCCCTGCTTCACAATTTCAGTGGATTCCACCTCGATGGTAAAGCAGTTTTAAAGCGATCTCCTGGTACGTATTACGAGTATGTGGGACTGTGGGTTTGGTTCTAACCAAGGTCTGGAATTTTATCCTCACTAGTTTGAGAATTTGACCAAATAGTATCTAATATTACCCAAGGCAGAAGCGTCCCACCAATTTTCGAATTCAAGTCCCTATTATTATTTCAAGCTTCCAAGTCACAAACGAGGTAGAAAGTACTCTGTGAGTTAAAACGAAGTAGGTATCTCCACCTTTTAATAGACCAAGAGATTTTTCTGTTATAAACCCGATATTAATGTTAATTTTGAGTATGAAATCGAATGCAATATCCTTTATCCCCAGTGCTATTAACTCGGAATGTTTCGTTGTATAATTATTGCGAGTTTAATTAATCAAGCCTTCATCTATAAATATCTTGAGACTTGTCTCACATAACTCAATATTTTATTGTATAATAGAACATCACGATCTTGTTCACTAAATACTTCTATTTATACTATTATATTCTACAGGGTGGGTGGACTTTGGTTTGACCAGCTGTGTCTTGAGCTTCCTGAGTGACCTCAAACCTGAGGGCAGGGTTGATAAATCAGATCCACTTGTTTTAGCTTCCCGGATTATCTGATAGTCAGGGCCTGTACCTACTATATCCATAACTCACTGTTATATGCAGGAATTTGGTCGACGTCCATTCGATTCTGTACATTTTTGCATAATAGGTAACAGGATCAGGCATATGTAACAGATTAACACCGAATTTTTAATTCGCCCTAACCTAACACATTGCAGAACGCCTTTTTTCGTCCGTCATTTTGTATTTGTTGATGACTGTCCATGTCACTCCTTCTTAAAAGTTTTCCATGTTCCTACTAAAGGCCGATGCCAAATTTGGTGCTTTCCTGCAGAAATGTAGCTTTTTTGACTTTGGGCCAACGACTATGAATTCTAAGGTACCCTGTATCGTATTGATCACTCATAAACTCATAATGTGCTATGATCCTTCGTATGGGCCAACGACTATGAATTCTAAGGTACCCTGTATCGTATTGATCACTCATAAACTCATAATGTGCTATGATCCTTCGTATGGGGGGGGTGTAGTACAGCGTGTCGTAACAACACGTTTCTATTTGCTTTGAAGTTCTGAAGTTTACTTCAAATGGGTTTTTATTGCATATTAAACTATTCTCATTAAAAAGTGTGTATTATCAACCGAAGAAAATCACTGCTCGTTAAAGTGAAGATATTTTATTTGAAAGAATTCTATGTACCTACCTATGTGTACCGTCTCTCGTACTGGGCATACCCTATGCCCTATGCTCTTATGTCTATTCTGATGGGAAATTTCTTACCAGGTCAATTACTCTATTACTATACCTACTTCTCATACCTCTGAAGATTTGGTATGCCTCCGACAAAATGTACTTGGGTTGAAAGATCTGATGAGCACTGGATGAAGATGATGGCAATGGACAGGGAACAATAGCCCTCTCGACATGGCGATGTCTTCAGAAGATGAGTCAAATACATGGTTGTTTGAGAATGTTTTGAAGTAGGTATAATGAATGAATGACATTCACACTTGACCTTAACAAGAATGGAGTAATGAGTTGCGTTAAATATTCGAATATTAATATCCCAAATTGATGGGAAAAATTTTTGACAAATGACATTATTGAATGCACTAAGTATACCTTCTTGCTAGTCAATGGTGTGTTTTTTTTTACAGTCCTATGATACTGTCGTTAGTTACTTGTAATGAATTAAAATAATTTGTAATGTTTATGTTTTTATGGGTACTGATTACCATAAACAATGAAATAGTTGAACCTTATACCTTGGAGTCCTTATATTAGGAACACTTGCTTGATTCATATCAAGAGCGATACCTAACAGCAAGAAGAATAATTACGTTTGCTTACTCAAACTGAAATGTAATCTGTTCAGAATAGGTAGTGTAAGATCTTTGGATAAATTAGCTTCAATATCAATTTTTACTTTACTTTCTTCATTGTTTATCTAGTTTATGTGGTTTTCAAATTATCAACTTCGAGGAGTGTGTTGGAAGCTGCAAATATTCCTCTGACGTCCTCTTTTTTTAATTTTTTATTTTTTTTTATTTTATTTACATTTTTATTTTTTTACATTTTTATTTTTACATTTTACATTTACATTTTTATTTTATTTACATATGTTTAAACTACACCTATGAAATATATAAGACCTTGTTTAGACCTGCGGGAGTAAAGGGACTTTTCAGTCTCATTCTGGCAGGATAAACAAGGTATATTCTATTCTATTCTATTCTATTCTATTCTTTTCCCTTTCGAAAGGAAACACATGTAAAGCTGTGAGCTCACATAATCGATGGACGGCCGTCGATCGACAAGGAGCATAACGCATAGAGCTTCTTGCTCTCAGTTCTCTGCGGTTTGAAGTCGTCGCTTCCCTCTACTTGCTCTATGCGCTATGCTCTCCGCTCCACTCTGTATTGAGCCTAAAGCATAGTGGAGGTGAAGATATGAATCTGTGTTGTCGATTCAATGTGGACGGCTTTTATCTATGTCGATCGACGTCCGTCAACTATGTGTGGTTAACATTATGAGCTGTGTGGTTAACAATAACATTATGAGCTCGAATATCTAAAAATTCCAAGGGAACATTGCGCCATACTCTGTCGGGAAAAGAAACGCGGAGTCGCATCACTTGATTTGAAACATCACGATTGTTTCTTCTGTCACATCCAACAGATAGGACATCGATGAGAATGATTTTAACTCGTTTTTATTAACATAGTTAATTATTTGGTCATCGTGATATGGAAAACAATGAGAGACTTCTTGACCAAACAGAGAAAAAAAAACGTGAGAAAGTTCCCGGAAAATCATTTCGAATTTCGATCGGAAAAAATGGCCTTGCTACTTGAACATGTTACGACATGTTCATCAGTGAAATTAAAGAGAGGAAAATACAACAACAAAAATCTACCTGGAACTATTTAGTCGATTTTGAAAGTAATTTAAAGAAAATACTACACGATTGTTGTTGGGAAATGAAATTTTACCAGATCTGTCCTGGTCTACTGGATACACCCAAGTTTTCGTAGACTTTAGGCGGTGTTAGATGTTATTACACCCACTGTAAAACTTACTTCTTTGGGTAGGTGTTTTCGTAGACTTCAGGCGTTGTTACCAGTTATGTATTACTTATTACATACCCACCGCAAAACTCACTTCTTTGGGTACCAGAAACATTTTAACAAATCCGTGTTTCAAGTAGCCCTACTGCAAACTATCTTGGCAATTGATTGCAACTCTTTTTATGATCTTGAACAGGAAATCCCAAGAGCAGCACATGATGAGGTATGAAAGTCACTGGACGATACACTATACTTATGTGTCGTAAAACGCTAGTGTAAATATCGGTCTGTCCCATGCAGTGAGCACCTTCATCCATGCTACCTAATGATACATTATTACTACTGTCCCTGGAATTGCCTATACATGTGTAGAGTGCTATCTCAAGTCTGGTTCAAACGATGTAAAAGAACTCCATCTTTTTTGAGCTCGAAGATATTGCGACTTTGGGGATTGAGGAGAAGGTGGTCTCGGATCAGAATACGAAATTGATTTACTGAAGTGCAGTGAGCACCTTCATCCATGCTACCTAATGATACATTATTACTACTGTCCCTGGAATTGCCTATACATGTGTAGAGTGCTATCTCAACATACCACATTCAAGTCTGGTTCAAACGATGTAAAAGAACTCTATCTTTTTTGAGCTCGAAGATATTGCGAGTTTGGGGATTGAGGAGAAGGTGGTCTCGGATCAGAATACGAAATTGATTTACTGAAGTGGTTCGGGGGGCCTTTTTTTTTTTTTTTTTTTTTTTTTTTTTTTTTTTTTGAAAGAGGTTTGATAGAACTGTAACTGCTAGAGTCTTATCGTCCCAAAATCAAAGAGAGAAGGAAGACAGGATAGGAGAAAGCCAGCCGTTCCGAGAACGAACCTTATCTCTCCAGGATAAAATCTACCCTGGGCAGAAATCGAACCCGCGGCCTTGTTCTTACAAGGCAGACGCGCTACCAACCAAGCTACATACATAACTAGGCTGGCTGGCTCAACCTTTGTGGTACTTAGGACTTAGGTACTGCTCGTGCTTAGTGCTTAGATTGGGAGATTCCAAAAGATTCTGTGTTCACATTGCCAATTGTCAGATCGTTTTCAGAGTTGAAGGTTCAGCTACCAACCAAGCTACATACATAACTAGGCTGGCTGGCTCAACCTTTGTGGTACTTAGGACTTAGGTACTGCTCGTGCTTAGTGCTTGGATTGGGAGATTCCAAAAGATTCTGTGTTCACATTGCCAATTGTCAGATCGTTTTCAGAGTTGAAGGTTCATCAGTGTCTTCAGTTGAGTATCAATAAAATCCAGATGATGATCAATTGTTTCAATGTGTGCGTTACGTTCCGTTTCCTCTGCTGCTCGTCCATTGACATTTAAATATTTACTCATCTGTAGATTAAATATATCATCATTATTGATTTCCAGTTCCTCACTGAACCGGATAACCATTTTCCTTCTGTCGCTCACAGTTTCCACCTGGAGGTTTCCAGAGGATTCACTCAGCAAACCAAACCGTTACCTACTTGAGAATTTAGCCGAAAAAAATGTGGAAATATGAAATGAACTTGCCATGTATCTATCCATACGTGACGTGACAAGACTGAGCTAATTAATGAGTTTCCCCTGCTTCACAATTTCAGTGGATTCCACCTCGATGGTAAAGCAGTTTTAAAGCGATCTCCTGGTACGTATTACGAGTATGTGGGACTGTGGGTTTGGTTCTAACCAAGGTCTGGAATTTTATCCTCACTAGTTTGAGAATTTGACCAAATAGTATCTAATATTACCCAAGGCAGAAGCGTCCCACCAATTTTCGAATTCAAGTCCCTATTATTATTTCAAGCTTCCAAGTCACAAACGAGGTAGAAAGTACTCTGTGAGTTAAAACGAAGTAGGTATCTCCACCTTTTAATAGACCAAGAGATTTTTCTGTTATAAACCCGATATTAATGTTAATTTTGAGTATGAAATCGAATGCAATATCCTTTATCCCCAGTGCTATTAACTCGGAATGTTTCGTTGTATAATTATTGCGAGTTTAATTAATCAAGCCTTCATCTATAAATATCTTGAGACTTGTCTCACATAACTCAATATTTTATTGTATAATAGAACATCACGATCTTGTTCACTAAATACTTCTATTTATACTATTATATTCTACAGGGTGGGTGGACTTTGGTTTGACCAGCTGTGTCTTGAGCTTCCTGAGTGACCTCAAACCTGAGGGCAGGGTTGATAAATCAGATCCACTTGTTTTAGCTTCCCGGATTATCTGATAGTCAGGGCCTGTACCTACTATATCCATAACTCACTGTTATATGTACTGAAGTGGTTATTTGTTATCAAGGTAATGCCTAAATTATTTATTCGTAAATCAAATACATGAAGTACCAGAAAGTAACTAGATATACATATATTTTACTTGTGATAAGCTGATTTCTCCAGATCAAACATTACCTTCTGTATGTCCCATATCTTGATATTGATAGTCCAATGTAAGATGAATATTTGTTTACTGGATTGTCCGGATTTATTATTTTGTAGTCATATTGTCTATTATGCTCGTAAACATATAGATTGGATGGAACATTGAATGACTCTGATTAGTACTTCTGCCTACGCCTACAGGTAGAATACAAAGAAACCAAGACATCCAGATGTTCAGACCGCTGCACAGTTTGAAATTGCCTTCCACTTCTCAGATGAGTGAGTTGAGTATTTAGACACTTGGCATTATGCTCTCAATGAAAATTATTGTATATATTTTTATATTAGTTTTACTCAGGGTGGTTGAATGAATGAAAACCGAGGTTTCTCTCGATATTTAACCTGCGGCTATATGACACAAGGGAAAAGAAACTTCTTGAGAATGGTGAGTCTCCTGATCATGATTATTCTATCTATCGTATCGAAAATTGCTGTCTGTCTTTTGCTAAGCCATAGAAAGGAATACTTGGTTATTTGGCGTCTCCACTAATTTTGACTTTGGCATCTCTTTTTTCTGGAGACTCCAAAACTCCAGAAAAAAGAGAGTGGGAATAAACTGGCAATTTTGAAATATTTCGTCATTATTAGACATCATCAAAATTTGTTAAATCTCTAGGACCAAAATTTTATTGGAAATGGACTGTGAACAAATTAGAGACTATGATGTGAATTTCGTAAAGACTTGGCGACACCCTGTCTAACTTTAATAACATTATTTTTCTTGCTTTTCACACATGAACGAGTTTAATGTTTTAGGTAATCACATGGCTGTCGCTATCACAACATAACGAGAAAATCAGCTTGAAAATTGGCAGCACTAGAAAATTGAAATTCTATGAAAACAACACTACTACCTGTAGAACTTCGTCCCGCTAGGTCAAGGTAAAAGCTGTAATGGGATTTGCTGAAGCATCAGAGAAACTATTTTTTCACTGATATCAAGTGACAAAAATTTCCTACATTCTTATCTACAATATCTCATTCTATCAATTCCAGTGGATCTTTTTCCTTCAATAGTGCTGGACGTTTAGCTTTGGTGCTCTGTGTTAACTTGCGACTCACTCCGAGTTGCGTGAAGGATAGGTACTACGGGAGTAAAACCCGTAAGCTTGGGATAAGCCTGCTAGATTACAGACCAGCAAAGTCCCATTTTAACACCTGTTTCATCACCACGGGAGGCTGACATTCGTGGAACACAACCTATTCTAAACTCCGGAGCCTGGCTGGTCGAAAGTGCAGACTTTTAGTTCTCAGTCCAAACTTTTTTCCCTGAGAACAAAGTTTAACACGACAACTGCCGCTTCCATTAGTAACAGTATCTTATGGACGTACGATTATGTACCCTAAATAAATAGTAAATTTTTCAAACTGAATGAGGTAAAAATGTGTTTCATCTAACGGATTCCAAGTTGGAATTTCTAACACATGAAGAGCATTAACATCTATCAGCAGTTCAGCAGATAAAGATTTATACAAAGCCACAATGTCGTCAGTTTTGGCAACCAAGTTGACGCCCATCAATGAATGACTGACTAACACAAACACTATACAAGTACCTACTGAAAAGACTTCAAAAGGAGAAGAGATTAAACGAAGGAAATAGGAGGAGAACAAGGTTGATTAGAGATATAGTGTTATAGTGACAACGTGGAAAAAGGATTTAATGGAACAACAAAAATAACTATAAGAACTGGTTTCCTCAGCAGTGAATGTGTTGAAACGAAGGGAGCGCGAAGCGCGACCCCATGCACAACCCCGCGAAGCCCCGGGAGCGCGCAGCGCGACCGTATACGCAACCCCGCGTAGCGAATACGCGAAGCCCCCGGGGGGTCGAGCACGAAGTGCGAGTGTTTCAATACGACAGGTTCTTTCATAAACGTTGACTCCAAATTTTGTATGCTTTAATCACTATTGATTCTCAGATAATATTTGTATTATTATTATTACATTTTTTTTTTTTTTTTAAGAAAAGGATTTTAAAAAAAATTCTTATGCAGCTTTTGCTCTGAACACCCTCCTGATTTTTTCTTTCTTTTTTTATGAATTTTAATCCTTAAAATAACTTTCAAAATAAATCTTTTTAAAAATAAAGGAATTAAAAATATGGGGAAACTGTTGGAGCTTTTTTTTCCCAATCAGCGCAAAGTTTTGATACTTCTGTCGTTTGTCACAAGTTGAATGTCTGTGAGGGTGAAAAAGACGATTTTTTTTTCTTTATGCATTGAGTAACATACTTGGATTATTACTTTCAATAACATACAGCGCCACTGGCTTATATCCCACTCCTGTGGTACGGGGGCCCCGGCAATCAGGAGGCCCCAAATGTCTATAATTTGGAGCATTCACTCCTTTCCCCCGTCAATCGATAGACCGAGGGCCTCCCGGAAAATTATATACGCCACAGAACCGTCCGTAGCGTTACAGAACGCTAAGTCCGATGACCACAAAAGTTAAGCTACGTCCAGTAAGATGTATAAAAGTATAAAATAAAATCGAATGAACACCAGTAACTGTGGTATAACCTCGAGGTACACCTGGCATTTGATGATACCTACATCTAAATCAATTTTCAACCATACTATGCCACATCATAGGTAAGAGATGGATGCAGAATAAAAATAAGGAAAGAAAGACGGGTAAATCGGTAGATCAAAAACAGAAGTTCCCTCACATAATCCATAAAGAAAAAAATGTATGCAGAAATAAACTATGGGATTCCACGGTAGAATATGTATAGACAAATCTTGAGAGATCTGCTATCCATAAGCTCAATAATAATCAGTAACATGGATATGGACGTGATTACAGAAACTGTTAAAACCAATCTCGATAGGTCTGAATAATGTATGTGCGGTGCGTACAGCCAGATACCAGATAGTTCCTTTCGTGATAAAGGTTAAATCAAAGAGGTCACAGCAGCCAGCAGCGGTCTATAATCCAAAACCTCTATGCACATATTAAAATAATGTACAATTGAAAAATAATAATCTCTTCTCTAATATACAGCTATACGCTCTATAATCAAATAAGTGCTCTACCAGGCTAGAATTTACATCTCGATACACCCGAGTTAGCCATAGGATTCCATGTGATCCTATGAATATTGGATAGAGTAAGGACTTTGTCCTTTCTTTACAAACCCCTATGAGGCAGTCTGGGAAAACTCGAGAATAAATTTGAGACTAGAACCTGAAGCTACTTGAAAATTTAGGATAAACAGAGAAACTTAGTACATATGTATGTAGTTTAGCAGGAGTCATTTGGGAAATTAGGCATTTACAAAATACCTACTTATCTTGTTCACAGATCACAGTAGCTGTAAGATTGAAAGCACAATTTGTTTTTGGGAAATCAACGATCAATCAATAATACAAATAGTGAACAAATTCGAAAATACCCTTCGCTATATTCTCCTTGTAAAATTCCTGACACCTCTCCTGACTGTTCAATATGAAATGTAGATATGTATAGGTACTCTTTTCAATATACGGAGTAGGTAATGTGTATGGAGAAATTACATTATTGGAAAGATCAATTGAATTGAATTGAATGTTTGATACGCGGTGAGGTGTTCATGGAATTGCATTGATTGACTCTCGATCAACTCCGACACATGTTTCTTGTATTTTGGTTGAACTTTCATCACATCTTGATTGGAATTCCTCTCTCCATACTACCTATCCAATTTTAATCTCATCTGTTAAATAGCTTTATAGTCTTTTTACCTATACTTACCGTAGATGTGTCTTCAGTTTTTAGTGTCAAAACACGTTTTGAGGTCCCTAGAGCCTAAATCCAAAGTTTCAGTCATTGGTCCGTGTGTGTGTGTGTGTGAAATTTGGTATGTAGCTGTCAAATGTGACAAGGATGCGACACAAAACTTTTGGTTAAGATCGGTGCATTGGTTGGCGGCATTTTACTGCTTTTTGGCGGTTTTCGGTCTAGTTTAACAATAAAACCGGTACCAAATTTTTGGGAAAAAAAAAAAAAAAAAAAAAAAAAAAAAAAAAAAAAAAAAAAACCCCTTATCAAGCAAGACATTCAAAGCTGAAATAACAAATGTAAGTAACACAAACAGAGCTGGAAGTTTAATGTATTGTGCTCCATTTGCATCAGGAAAAGTTCAAGGGTTGATTGATTAATTATGCTGGAAGCCGTTGTTTTATTGATCCGAAGATAAGAAAGTGATGGAGAAAAATTAAAGTGGAGAAAAGAAAAAACTCTAATGTGAATAGGAAATAAAGGAATCAATTACATTAGAGAACTGTTTTAAAGTTACACACCCTTTTGTTTTTCGACGTACAATCAAATTTCTGAAATTATTTTTACTTTTTACCAAGTTGATTGGAATAGTGTGTATATAGAATTGTAGATATTTTGAAATTAATTGTGTTTGTGTGGATTTTTAAAAGGCTGTTTTCTAAGAAAAAAAAAATATATAACTTTAAAAACACGGATCATTTACATTCTATTTCTAATCTATGTATAGAAGTCTCAGAGAAAACTCACTTTTCTCATTTTAAAAGGTAGTTTTTAACTACGGGGAACAAAAACAATTACTTATTGTTTGGAACATATTCCTCAATTTACTTTTATTTCGACATCAAAGCAACGACGAATACAAAGTTGTACACCCTTTTGTTTTTCGACGTACAATCAAATTTCTGAAATTATTTTTATTTTTTAACAAGTTGATTGGAATAATGTGTATATAGAATTGTAAATATTTTGAAATTAATTGTGTTTGTGTGGATTTTTAACAGGCTGTTTTCTACGAAAAAAAATGATATAATTTTAAAAACACGGATCATTTACATTCTAATCTATGTATAGAAGTCTCAGAGAAAACTCACTTTTCTCATTTTAAAAAGTAGTTTTTACCTACTGGGAACAAAAACAATTACTTATTATTGTTTGGAACATATTCCTCAATTTACTTTTATTTCTACATCAAAGCAACGACGAATACAAAGTTGCCTGGACGTTTGGGTCACGAGAAGTTGAGTGGACAAGAGAAAGGTTGGGGTAAAATGCCACAGACTGCAAATGACAGAATGTTTAACTCCCCACATCTTTGTGTTTTCTCTCGTCCTCTTGAAAATTTATAGTTTAAAAAATTATTCCAACTTATTATTTTCTCAAGGAAAGGTAACTTTAGCATGAAAGTTATTTTTCCACTGAGTGGAAGTTGCCTTAAACTTTGAGGTTTTCGGAACAAATTAGGTTGACTTGGTACGCTGGGCCAGAACCTCGTTATTCGGTGCTTTATTGTATTACGCCTCAAATGTTGGAAAAAGATTTCTACAATACTACCTCAAGTGCCCGTAAAGTTATATACCTACATCGGTACCGTCTTAAAGTCCATCTAGATCTCAAACTTCCGTGCACGTGTATTCCACAACTCTGATTTGGTCCGATTACTCCGATTGTTCTAAAAACACGTCAATTCTATGTTATAGATATTATACTCACCTACACCTTCAATGACACTTTGAATAGTAGCCAGGATTGATGGAACACATCCTTGAGAACTTGTGGTTGATGTCTGAGATGTGTTCATGTTAATGAGGCTCCAAGCTGTATGTCATGTTCCATTGGAAACCCAACAATAACCTTGATGTGATGACAAAGATTTTAAGAACATCAAATAGTCTGGTAGCAAATCACATACATTATCATGCTATTAATGCTTAGACTCAAGCTCACTGTTCCTCTCAAGCGTTTCCTATAGGATGGTTCAGAATATCAATTCCCAATTACTATAATGAATAAAACATAAACGTGTGAAACATTTATACGAGTACTGAGTAATTTGATGTCCCTGATATGCTTGTAACATTGGTTCATAAATATACTGGTCATTGATGGTTGATGGTCATATATTGCGGACATTTCCATAGTAGATAAATTGTTTGTTGATGTTCATAATGTTCGCGAGTTGACATTCCTTACAATGTCATTAAAATCAGTTTGAAATTGTTTCAAATGCTGTAAACTTATTACCGATTCTCCACTGTATCATGAGCATCTATTGTCTAATTCTATTTCCTGATGTTATCTACATCACCCAGTAGCCTGGATGTTCTGTTTGATTCATTCATTCATTGTTCGGAACTACTCAACCGAGGAAGGAACTCTGATGCATGTCTTGTATACTTGGGATATTGGATATGTCTCTAATTATCTCACCACAAACCCTGACAGTATCGGTAATGTGTGATAGC
Source organism: Diaphorina citri (assembly GCF_000475195.1). NCBI lineage: Eukaryota > Metazoa > Arthropoda > Insecta > Hemiptera > Psyllidae > Diaphorina > Diaphorina citri. Next base: position 276,859 of record NW_007377639.1, read on the forward strand.
AGGAACTCATACTAGCATGTAAGGTGGAACTCCATACTAACTACTGTACTGAGTCATACCAGGTCAAGTTTGGTGTCCACGTTTCTAAACTGGATGCTTCTTAATACAGAAGAGGAAATGAACTCGAACCTGTGGTCATGTTTTCTAAAGCTCAATACGATACGTACGTGAGGATGATCTATGAGGACAATATTTTCCACACCTTTGCTCAAAAGTCCGGAAAATTTAGAGATAGAATTATCGAGTGGAGAGTAGAGATATGTGTATTTATCAAGCAGTTGGGGTGTAATTTAACAATATCTCGGGAACGGTATGAGCAATGAGCTAGACTTGAAATTTTGTATGTAGTTCACAAATGTGACAAGGATGCAACAGAAAATCAACAGTTTAGTTAAGATAGGTGCTGCGCTTGGCGGTATTTTGACCGCTTTTGGACAGATTTGGACCGTTTTTTGGCGGTTTTCAGCTTTACCGACTAAACGGTTAGAGATATGGTAAAAGTTAGGGTAAAATAATACTCAAATAAGCATCATTCAATAGGATAAGGAAAGTCGTGTGATGTTCACACCAGATTTTTTACATAAAGCTAAATCAAAATTTTGAAGGTGTACCTTCAAAATCAAGCCCCCCCAAAAATTTAGGCAAGAACCGCCTATGTTCAGAATATCAATTCCCAATTACTATAATGAATAAAACATAAACGTGTGAAACATTTATACGAGTACTGAGTAATTTGATGTCCCTGATATGCTTGTAACATTGGTTCATAAATATACTGGTCATTGATGGTTGATGGTCATATATTGCGGACATTTCCATAGTAGATAAATTGTTTGTTGATGTTCATAATGTTCGCGAGTTGACATTCCTTACAATGTCATTAAAATCAGTTTGAAATTGTTTCAAATGCTGTAAACTTATTACCGATTCTCCACTGTATCATGAGCATCTATTGTCTAATTCTATTTCCTGATGTTATCTACATCACCCAGTAGCCTGGATGTTCTGTTTGATTCATTCATTCATTGTTCGGAACTACTCAACCGAGGAAGGAACTCTGATGCATGTCTTGTATACTTGGGATATTGGATATGTCTCTAATTATCTCACCACAAACCCTGACAGTATCGGTAATGTGTGATAGCAGGAACTCATACTAGCATGTAAGGTGGAACTCCATACTAACTACTGTACTGAGTCATACCAGGTCAAGTTTGGTGTCCACGTTTCTAAACTGGATGCTTCTTAATACAGAAAAGGAAATGAACTCGAACCTGTGGTCATGTTTTCTAAAGCTCAATACGATACGTACGTGAGGATGATCTATGAGGACAATATTTTCCACACCTTTGCTCAAAAGTCCGGAAAATTTAGAGATAGAATTATCGAGTGGAGAGTAGAGATATGTGTATTTATCAAGCAGTTGGAAATTATTTCAACACGAATAATCAGCGGTAAGAAATTTACCCACTTGAGCTTCGAAGTAGCATTAGGGCTTAAAATATTCTGTTCAAATTTGAAATATTCAAGTGTATGTGAAGAGGAAAAACCCTATAGTTCGTAAGTAGTGAATTTCAAGATACTTTAAAGAAGATAAATTCAGAGAGAGAGGACGAGGAAAGTAAAGAAGGCAGGAGAAGAAATGTAGAAGGTATAAGAACCATCGAAGCATGTGCCAAGACAATGGGTCAAAGCAGGGGAGAGGTAGAAAAAGGAATTATATTGCATATACAAAACGTCTTAAAAAGATGTATGTTTGTTCACTGGACCAATTAATACATCTCTCTTCTCTCGAATCCTTTTCTTACCCTTGTCTTCTTCTCCCACCTCGCATCCTTAATATATTTTAAAGGTGGTCTGTCAAGAATCGATAAACAAACTCAGTCATTCGAAGCTGTGGTCAGAAACCCCCTCTACCTTTTCCTTTTCCTTCTATATGAATATTATACTTCATCTTTTCATCCCTTCATTAGAAAAGCGGGGCTACACGTTGGAGATTTTCAGTTTTCTTCTCCTTCTGCTTTGGATAAAATTTCTTGGGTAAAATCGTACTAAAGTACTACCTACTTAGCTGTATGGTATTACGGACTGCCCTCAATGGGGTAGACCTAGGCTTGCCAAATATCCAAAATGTCGATTCGGGACGCGAATCCGCGAACATAATCGCGAAATCCGCGAACATAA
>NW_007377640.1:0-52500 GCF_000475195.1 Diaphorina citri
TTCCGAATGTTCTATCGATTCTTCGGAATTTGGAATCCATAATGACAGATTCGTATGGGAATTGATTTTTTTCCGACTTCATAACATCTCATGAACTTGTCTCCAGTGTCCACTCATGAAAGTCTGGTACACACGATAAGTCTTGCAATATTGTCTTTCAAGTGATGGTCTTTCAACATGGTATTTCGACAGTCGAGTTTGTATGCGACATTTGCTCAAAATTCAGTTCTAAATGAGTGAAATACACCGGAAGCACCGGAACAGAAACGGCGTTTGTCTTTTCCACACATCTTTTTTCCAAGTTCCCGGGCCCAGTATTCAAACAGTATGTGTAAATGTGCCGGGCTATTTCCACACATGAACCGGGACACACGTTCCGAATTTGCACAAAATTGCGTACAATTAACGATCTGTCGAGTGGATTGGATCAAAAAAACGTTCCTTGAGGCACCCTCCATTTGTCAAAAGTCTCTGGGTTTTCCTTGCCTTTGGGACCAATTTAATTGGAAGAAACTCATTTGAAGAAGAAACTGATGAAAATTTGTAATGAACTGAAGACCTGGTTGGAAGATAGATAAGTTGGGGCACATGTCGTGTGAACCGAGCTTAAACGCGTTATTTAAATCAGAGCACAACAAAGCCCTTATATCGCAAAAACCATTAATGAACGACCTTGCCGAGTTTAATCTGGTAGAGCCACGCCCTATGACGCTATCCAAACCAAACAAAGAAGTGACCCCTCAATACTTGACTAGCCGGGTTGGAAAATTTTCTTCAAGAGAAATCAGAATGTCAGCTCCCATGGCGTAGTGGTCACTGCGCTCGCCTTGCACGCGGGAGACCCGGGTTCGATTCCCGGCGGGGTCAAGAAATTTGTATCATGCAAATGATTGATTCCGTGACTGGCTGTTGCGGGGCCCACACAGTCTCGTGAGGAAAATGAGTGACTATGACATATAAATGAGCATAGCGACCGGTGCCAGCATGGTAGGTAAACATTGGATTTCAGGATTATTGAGATATTGGGAAAATCTAGCTGAATTCAACTGAATTCATAACCTAGTCAGAAAGAGCCAATAATGAAACATTTACAAGCTCAATAAAAATACTCAAATATGGTACACTGAGCACACATAGCAAAACCAGATCAATCTCCCGCCAATACCATATCGGAATAAACAAAAGGTAATCTAGAGCAATTCGACTCATATTATAAAGCCCAGTTAGAAAGAAAGTACCAATATGTGAACATTGCAAACTCAATACAAATACAATGGTTGAATGATAAAAAGTTCATGCAGTTAGAAAGAAAGTACCAGTATGTGAACATTGCAAACTCAATACAAATACAATGGTTGAATGATATGAAAAACAGCTATGATACTTTGAACATAGCGAAAGCTCTCCACAATACCAAATCAGAATAACCAAAAGCTGACCTAAGCCGATTCTAGAGTCTATGGAGGAAAAAAATGCACACATACATTCCTGCAGTTAGAAAGAAAGTACCAATATGTGAACATTGCAAACTCAATACAAATACAATGGTTGAATGATATGAAAAACAGCTATGATACTTTGAACATAGCTAAACCTCTCCACAATACCAAATCAGAATAACCAAAAGCTGACCCAAGCCGATTCTAGAGTCTATGGAGGAAAAAAATGCACACACATGTCATAGATTCCAACATGGTCTTTGACCACAAAACTAGCAAAAAAAAAAAGCCAGAAGCGAATCATGACCAAGTAAGTCAAAGATCAAGTCTCATTGTTTCCGAAGTTGCCCGTATCCACACGACACACCCTGTATGCAACACTGCTACTGGGCCTCGGATATTTATGTGTTCGCCCTAACGCCAATATTGTGTAAAACTCGAGTGGCGGTAAAATTTCAAATGGCATAGTGCCGGGCAAGGTTAACTACAAATACGCGAACTTATCTGTAATGGGGGAAAAAGAATTCCATTCAGATTTCAGTTTTTTTATACGATTTGTATGTGTATCTGTGTATGTTTCTGCCTGTTCCATTCAATTCTCATGAATTCTTCTTCGTGTATTCTTTATTCAATTTATACTTTAAATCAGAGCAAAACCAACATACGAGTTGTCTGAGGTCTCTGGTTTATACTCTTCGGTACTTCTGTTTTGCTATTGAGACGAAGCATTGCTAACAACCCTCTTTTGTCACATATTAACTCAATTTTTACAATTCTGTCTGTTTCAGGTATGTAATCCCGGTCTACGTAGGTGCATTTGATTTAATTTGACATCAACACTAAAATGTCTTGGAAAAACTACAAATTGGTAAGTAGGGACTAGGGGGAGTAACAATATAACTTACCATCACAAAACACCAGATTCAGTTTTAGAAGCATGCTTGAACCTGCAAAAGGAAACAATACAATATTACAATTACTGGAAGTCAATTTCGAATGGGAATCTCTAAAATTTATTTTGATTTGAATTTGAAACCATGTGTATCACTGCATGAATGCCCCTCGATAAATACTCCATGTTATATGTATTTTAATGACTTTTTTTGGACTCGAACTACCAACCTCCAGACCCGAAGTCCATCGCAAAGTCAACAGCTAACCACTCAGGATGGTGATTGAAGAAGTAACTATAATAACTATATTAAGGTCAAGATCATTAAGGTAAAACAGATCTATGATCTGCCCTGCGGCCATGCAAGTGCAAAACATGCCGCAGGCGATTTTCCAATATTAGTTTTATGTCCTCATGAACTAGATATTAGTATGTTTTGTGTTGTTATCAGTACCTGATATGTTTTTGTGTTGTTTGGCGCTGGAATGTAAACCATCTCCTCATTTGTCTTTACAAGGCTGAGTGCACCTTTCACACACCGAGTCCATCCTGAACTCTTGTGGCATTGACAAATTTTGCTCTACTTACTCATTATTTTAATTTATCTATAGGAGTAATTTCTTTCACACACCGAGTCCATCCTGAACTCTTGTGGCATTGACAAATTTTGCTCTACTTACTCATTATTTTAATTTATCTATAGGAGTATGTCTGTATGTCCATAAATTTGTCTGGCTGGCGGACGTTAAACAGGGAGTAGACCAGCTTAGTCTCGCTGGGGGACTATAAACGTCTGGCTGGGGGACGTTAAACAGGGAGTAGACCAGCTTAGTCTCTCTCGCTGGGGGACTATAAACAGGGAGTATACCAGCCTGAATTTCCCTTGCTAAAGAAATAGCAAGGGTTGAGAGGGAAGGGCATCCACTCGTAAAATTTGTAGCCAAAACCAAATGTCAGCCCAAAGCGATCACCCTAGTTAGGGCTGATTGAGGGCTGACGAAAAACGCCCGCCCGGTCTGCACACGGGAAAAGGTGAAGAAAAAGAAGAAGAGTATGTCCATAAATGTATACCTACGCCTAATGCTTTTTGGACCATCCATCGTGACAACTCATAAAGCATACATATTTGAACATGTGTATCTACCTAAATAGTGGTACATATTTGTATTGATTTGTATAATTCAACCATCATATTCGATGGTCATTATTGCATGCAAGACCAATTCGTGCAGTGGGCAAGCTATCGGTAATACACCACATAAACGCCCGATTCTAGCATATAAAAACGGTTCCAGCAAACGTATTAAGCGATTGATTCACATCAATCCGAAGTCATAAAAAACAAATGGGTTCTGCGATCGATGGTAGTTTGGGGCCATCTGACGAAAAAGATACTGATCGAAAAGAGCAAAACTGGAGTAATGGATATAAATGAGGGTAGAGCGCATGATAAAGTGCAAATTACAAAGCGATACAAAGTTACAAATGAGATAATATCGTGCAATTGCTCTGAGCCAAGTCATAAAAACAAATGGGTTCTGCGATCGATGGTAGTTTGGGGCCATCTGACGAAAAAGACACACTGATCGAAAAGAGCAAAACTGGAGTAATGGAGATAAATGAGGGTAGAGGTATGATAAAGTACAAATTACAAAGCGATACAAAGTTACAAATGAGATAATATCGTGCAATTGCTCTGAGCTTGCAGGTAGTCAAATTATACGGTACTTTGGTCGGTGTATGTACTTTGATGAAATTGAGCTATACTTATGACAGTTTTGAAAGCGATAGAGATATTTGAACAAACAGTTAATATTCGCAAATGACCTACTGTTCGTAATGATAAAGCGCTTCAAAGGGGGAAAAAGTAAATATTGGTAAAACAGATTGTGTCTAAAGTCTAGAAACCGTTCATTATATGAGGTGAAAGTTGAAAATTACGGACGATTTTCCTATAGACTTCAGTGTTGATTCGTATGGAAACCAGTTGGTACAAATGACACCTATTCGTTTTACACCTATTCCTTTTATTTTAAGGTTCTGGGTTCGATTACCACAGTCAATTACTGGGTCCTCATGTTCCTTTGTTTCATTTTCTAATTGTCTTTTTATTGTAATCATGTAATACTCGTAAACTTGCACATTTCTTTATGTTTAAACTGAACTGCGATATGATATAATTATCAGGTTTCTTCGTGCAAGTCTATTTATGAAAGCTGACACTCTGTTTTCCTCAACAGCCCACATCTGGGTGGGTGTAAATCTCGATTCAATGTGTGTAATATTATACAGGGTGACTCTTAACTTTTTTCAAACCCAGAAGGGAAAGTTCACTCACTGTATATCTGCTTCCAGGAGCAAAAGATAACACATTCCAGGAGCAAAAGATAACACAACACTGTTTAGGATTTTAATGACGGCGAGTATCCTGATAATATTCGTTCTCGGAACGGCTGTTTTTCTCTTACCCTGTCTTCCTTCTCTCTTCGGTTTTAGGACGACAATACCTTAGCAGTTACAGTTCTCTTTATTAAACCCCTTGGAGAGAAAAATCACATATGTCTGACATTCCCTGTATATGTTATTTATTACTTTTTTCATCATCCACCTTGTCTACAAAGTTTTCCCTTTTCCCTTTCGAGGATTATTGTTCTTGCTACATTGGTCTATTACTTACCACATTGGACTATTACACTATTAGAGATTTCCTCAATCACACTTCTGCATTCCTAACTTAGCTATGCAACAGAGAAATGTTTTGCAGTAGTCATTTCGTGATACATATCTCCTTGGAATGGTCGACTTGGATTCACCAGTGTCGTTTCAAACATGGGCCTAGTTGTTTCTGATATTGGTCGAATCTTGTTTTTAATGATGCCATAAGCTTGCTACATTGGTCCATTATTTACCACATTGGACTATTACACTATTAGAGATTTCCTCAATCACACTTCTGCATTCTTATCTTAGCTATGCAACAGAGAAATGTTTTGCAGTAGTCATTTCGTGATACATATCTCCTTGGAAAGGTCGACTTGGATTCACCAGTGTCGTTTCAAACATGGGCCTAGTTGTTTCTGATATTGGTCGAATCTTGTTTTTAATGATGCCATAAGGAAAACTGAACAAAATATGTCATTTAGAGAAAAATTAATTACATTGATAGGAAACCGATTACATTACTTTCCTTCCTATTGGATAAGGAAAGTAACAATAAAATTGTAATTTAAAAGGAAAAATAATGAAAATTCTCATTTTAAAAGGAAAAATTGATAAAAATACAATTATGAAGAATTTACCTGGTTTGTGGAAATTATTGGATTATACGATATCAATAAAATTGATATTGATGTGAGTTACTTGTTTGAAAAATTCCCACCCACTTAGCTGCTTACCTTTACCTTACCCTTACCATGTATGGTTGAATTGGCTGACACTGATTGACTCATTTGAAGGAATTATGATTGCTTTCTTCACAGTTTGATACAGAACTTGTGACTACAAATGTGTTAAACCAGTTAGACAACCACTAGTCTGTATTTCACAGGTGTACTCTGCAATCTCATGTCGAAAGGCTCTTAGGCAATATGCAAATGCAAGTACATGAAAAGCATCTAAAACTGGCTCAGCATAAAGTCAATAAGAGACTCTGTGTGTATTATCTGACCCTAAATTATCAGCTCATCAATAAATTGTTATCTTTTCATCTTTGACTGAATTTTCAACCAATTCTTTCGTTATTTAGATTTATCAAAGTTTTAGCCCAAAGAAGTGTTTGAAAGGGAAGATGGAATTTTAATTGTGCCTGCTAAAATGCTAATCATGATAAATGCTCGTCACAAATGTCCTTCCCCGATCAATACACGTCGATACCAACTTCCAGATCCGCAATCCACTGGACTAAACACTACTGAGGTTGGTGTTGGTTAGAGTTATATTTCTTGTACAATTCAGTTCACCTAGATCTGAATTTTCTCACTATCAATCAGACAAGTAAACATGGCATCGGATCATTTCCCCGAACAATACACGTCGATACCAACTTCCAGATCCGCAAGCCACTGGACTAACGACTACTGAGGTTGGTTAGAGTTATATTTCTTGTACAATTCAGTTCACCTAGATCTGAATTTTCTCACTATCAATCAGGCAAGTAAACATGGCATCGGATCAGAACCTAATGAGTGTTTAGTTCTGAACAACAGGGCAAGATTAATAGGAATTGCAAAGTTCAGAATGGTCTCTCTCCTAACTCTCCTTGAGGTCTGGGTATCATTAATCAAAGAATTACCAACGTTTGAAGTTTACCATATGGACATAACAAATTTCATATGGACATAGGTAACCAATGTTCTGTCCTATTCCTATGGACATGTGTAAGCAACCAAAACTTATGCCATGTTGTAGACATAAGCAACCCAATTTGATGGGTCTCTTTCCAAGTTATGTTCTGTTAGACAGCTCTCCTTGAGGTCTGGGTATCATTAATCAAAGAATTACCAACGTTGGAAGTTTACCATATGGACATAACAAATTTCATATGGACAAAGGTAACCAATGTTCTGTCCTATTCCTATGGACATGTGTAAGCAACCAAACACTTATGCCATATTGTAGACATAAGCAACCCAATTTGATGGGTCTCTTTCCAAGTTATGTTATGTTAGACATAATATGATTTGGACAGGAGAAATCCTGAAAATGCAATTTTGAAATCTTGCATAACACATGGATTATATTTTATATTGAAAGCCCGCAATGCATTTCATATTTTTCATGCCATTCTGACAGTGCTGCTTTTGAAGTTGTAATAACTCTATTCAGAAGGGTTTTGATTCAATGCTTTAGGGCAATCTAAGGTCGTATGGTGCTAACGCAATTTATATCAAAACAACAGCTGTCTGAAACTTGGTAAAGAAGCTAGGCAAGCTAGATGTCTTATAATATTATGTCCCTAGTGCACACTGTCTTTTATTTACTTGTGTTTAGGTATGTACATATGTCCATCAAAAGCGAAAAATCTAGAACATGCTACAAATTTTACGTGTGGCACAAATCATCAGTAGACGATTGGACTGAACCAAATTCTAATTATTAATTAGATACCAGGATAGCATTCCGATATTCCGAACTAAATGTAAACCCAATTCCACGAAGGAAAAGAATTCTGGAATTTTTTTTAATGAGTCCTATGATTCCTATCCCCATTGAAACCAATTTGTGCGGAGGAAAAAAATCTGGAATTTTTACTTTTTTTAGGTAACGAGTTTTATCTCCATTTCTAGTTGGGTTCAATTACTGTGGCCGCTGCTGTCGGGGAAGTTTAATCACTATATCAACTACGGCAATTATCATTACAGAATCATAATTTCGTACATTATCTAACATCTCCGGGTTTGCAAGAATGCTACAGTTTACTCTCCCGTTTGCCCTGGTAATTTCTTCTCCGGTTTTTTATTTCAAATGTCATTCATTCTCTGTTATCTTACAGCCGGAGGCATTGCCTGGATTTGTTCGAATAGAACAGTAAACAGGGTGGATGTGCAAGGTAACCAGACCTGTTAGTGTCATCACAAAAGGTCTCAGATTGACGTGCCAAAACTTTTCGACAAAGTCCAGCCTCTGGCCTCGACTATATCGAAAATGAATAAACATTGTCCAAGGAATCTGGATGAGTGACCATCTGTGCAGTTGGGTGTTGCTGGCTTTGCTTCGCGATTTTATTTTGACTTCGCACAAGATCCATTTTAAATGTGACCAAAGTTTCACCAGGAACTCTTTCGTCGGTCACCCAGTAAGCGCAGGTATACTTTTGAATGTTGGGATTTCACGATAACGTACAATAATGATATATTCAATTAATTATGAGATAATAACAAATACATATCAGACCCATATATCATACATGACACTCAGTGCATGAGGAAATGAAGCTAAAAATGTGAACTGTCCTGAGAACGCTCTGCTAAAGAATGTCCTTAATTTTTTTAATGAAGAGTTTAGTATCCTAGATTGTATTACAATTATATATCCTAGATACAATTAAGATCTTGCACCAAATTTAGAATAGAATCTATGACGTTATCTACTCTACTCAAATCTACTATAAAAGACTGACGGGACTTGATTAAAAGACAGACTAGGAAATCTCAAGATTTAATGGAAAATCTTGATTTTCCCTGTTGGAGAGTCTGAAACGAGGTCTCACAGTAACTTTGGTGTTCATTTTCAACAATGGAATAAAATGTAGACCATCCTTCAGATTACAGAATCTGGAAGTTAGCAGCTCTCGACTACCCAAACGGTCACCATGGATATACCAACCACGCCCCACGTTGCTTAACATTAGTGATCCAGTGGGCACTGGTGTATTCAACGTGCTATCACCGCTGGCTAAAGTGTACTATAGGAACATATACCTAATAAGTACACTGTCTGTTGATCTATTCCACTTGCTACTACCACTCAAAAGATACAAACAGCCTGAATCCATCTAGATTAAATGTCAATTTCCCCTTAACGTCACACAGTACAATAGAATTATCAGGCTACAAAACAACATATATGCACAAAGCAGGTATCCTGATTTCAAAACGCAAAGTTCAACTTCATTTGACAGGTCATTCGGTTGGAAGGTGAATTGCCAACAAATAGTGCCTACAAGAAAGTTTGCCCTAAAAACAATATTGACAATAGGGATCCTAATATTCCTAATGAAGATACAGCTAGATAAAATGTTACTGTTCTTATTCAAGAGTTGTGGGTACTATAGCTATTGAATTACTGTGGGTACAATTAATATGGGTGCATATTATACATTGTACCTAATAGGAAATCTCGAATTATACTGTACTTACAGTGTACACTGTACAGTGAATAGTAGGTACTTCTGCTGTTTTACGTCCAGACCTGACATTTGTCCATTCATAATATGTCATGTACCACACACTGATACACCATTACTTAGTAATATTCTTACTATTGTTAATACATTTCATTTCTAAGTTTATCGTAGATTGGTTAGGTAGGGTCAGAACATCTCTGGACAGCAGGAGTTTCGAAAGCTTTTGGCAAAAATTCTAACAAACTTATGACTTAACTACTAACTAAGGATATGGTCTCCAGGGTTCGAAGAGGTCTCCGCACAACAGATGTAAACGATCTTTACGAATGATCAGAGTTATAATTAGTGGTGTATTAATGATGGCCATTCTCCTAATAATTCAACCCGGGCAATTAATCATTTGGCCCAAGAACATTAATGTCAGACCCGAGACAACCACGCAAATCCTCTGGGATTGACATTTGGAAACATGGTAATACCATAAACAAACACTGGTAATAAGAGGGAGTTACGAAAACAGAGTGGACAGTAGAGATGCTGAAATGGTTGATTCTCTTGTAAGAAGTCCCAGGTTCTATCCCTGGACCAAGAGTATTTAATTAAGCCAAAGGCGAAAGAACGTTGAATGCATCAGTTCTCGAGGGAACACTGAACTCAAGCAACTTTGCGCGATGTAGGAATCTGGATGGGTGACCATCTCAGCAATCGTGCTAACTTTTCCCCACCTCATCCAAGTAGCTTGTCGCCGAATAGGGGGTAAAACCCTAATCATTAAAAACCTGACCAGGGTAATCTTTTGCTTCTGGAATTCCTGGATACCACTTCAAACATACTCAAGGATGATATGTTTAGCATCCATTTCAACCAAAACCTGACCTTTGCACAGAATCAAGTCTGAGCCCACTCAGAGTGACCATTTATTGTCCTAACGACTCGACCAAAGAAAAATATCAAATAACGCCATAGTGACCATTGTTATTTCAAGGTATTTAATCAAGATCAAGGATTTGTAGGTTAGAATAACCAGACCTGTTAGTGTCATCACAAAAGGTCTCGGATTGACGTGCCAAAACTTTTCGACAAAGTCCAGCCTCTGGCCTCGACTATATCGAAAATGAATAAACATTGTCCAAGGAATCTGGATGAGTGACCACCTGTGCAGTTGGGTGTTGCTGGCTTTGCTTCGCGATTTTATTTTGACTTCGCACAAGATCCATTTTAAAAGTGACCAAAGTTTCACCACTATAGGCTTGCACTTATACTGGGTTCAATTCGCGGCGTAGTCGAAGTACCCTTCACGAAGTAGCTTGAAGTTAGGGGTGTACCAACTCCGTCTGGTGAGGAGGAATTTGTAATACTGCGACTCCAACGAAAAATAAGGTGCTCCTGCTCCTGACTCCTCAGCTTCACCTATGTAATTGCAGCATGGGGTGTAATAGTCCTATATACTCGACTCCGCACACAGGAATTTCGTCAGAAAAGATCCCCATTTCAATGTAATGTAAGTGCAGCATGACATCCCCCATTTCTCTTTCACATCCCTCATTGCATCTGTGTTCAAGAAACCCTGATCTTATTTCTTTTTCACATTCCCGATTTCACTGCTCCTCAGGTGACCAGCTTCATCGAGGTGTCCAAAACGATGACCGGGATCTAAGATTGTTGTTTGTACCTAGTGTGCTTGTTTTAGTGTTCATTTGGAACAGGTGGTTTGGAAATATTGTAATTTTGTAACACTGGCATGCTTGTTGGATCTTGGCCTGACGCACTACCACATGTTGGCCATATTTATATGCACAAATCAGGTATCCTGATTTCAAAACGCAAAGTTCAACCTCATTTGACAGGTCATTCGATTGGAAGGTGAATTGCCAACAAATAGTGCCTACAAGAAAGTTTGCCCTAAAAACAATATTGACAATAGTGGCCATATCTTGGCCATGCAAATAGATTGCTAAGTTCATGTGTCTACTTTATTTTCCTAAAAACACAAACATGGGTTGTCCAATCTTGTGACTGTAAAAACTGATGGCGATATATCCCAAGCAACAAAACTTTTTTTTCTCTCTCTCTCTCTTGAGAGGTTTGATAGAGGGAACTGGTCTTATTGTCCCGAAATCGAAGAGAGAAGGAAGACAGGATAGGAGAAAGCCAGCCGTTTCGAGAACGAACCTTGTCCCTTCCGCCCCGGGCGGGAATCGAACTCACTACCAAAACTAATCGAAATCCTTTCCCGTTTCTGTTTATGTTTCAGAGAGCAAGTCCTTCTTTCGACGGCCATGCAAATAGATTGCTAAGTTCATGTGTCTACTTTATTTTCCTAAAAACACAAACATGGGTTGTCCAATCTTGTAACTGTAAAAACTGATGGTGATATTTCCCAAGCAACAAAACTTTTTTTTTCTCTCTCTCTTGAGAGGTTTGATAGAGGGAACTGTAACTGCTAAGTTCTTATTGTCCCGAAACCGAAGAGAGAAGGAAGACAGGATAGGAGAAAGCCAGCCGTTTCGAGAACGAACCTTGTCCTTTCAGAATAAAATCCACCCCGGGCGGGAATCGAACTCACTACCAAAACTAATCGAAATCCTTTCCCGTTTCTGTTTATGTTTCAGAGAGCAAGTCCTTCTCAACGTGTTCGAAATCATCGTCTCCACACTCGAAAGCAAACTGCAGCGGATTGACAATCTCGACAAAGCCGTCGAACATCTGATGCGAAAAATCGAAAACATCGAAACCAAAATCAACGAGAACAACGGCAAAACCGATCTAATCCTCAGCAAACTGAAACACACCGGTGAAACCAAACCACACTTCATCATACACGCCGGGGAAGATAAGATACCCGAACGAGTGATCGAGCGAAAAGAAGGCGGAAATAATGTGGACAAGAAATTGTCTACGCTGGATGAGAAAGTGTCCAATATTGACTTGAAGTTGAACATCCTCAAGAATCAACTGGACAGCAATATGCTACCACTGGATGACATCAATGCTGAGGCGAGCGAGAAGAAACCTCAGGTAATAACAAACATAGTTCATAAGGTTCATAAATATTAGCTTATTATTCAAAACTTCCTTAAATACTAGTCAACTGACAAGTAAAATCACTCAGTGCGTGTAACTATAGGCTTGCACTTAAACCGGGTTCAATTCGCGGCATAGTCGAAGTACCCTTCACGAAGTAGTTTGAAGTTAGGGGTGTACCAACTCCGTCTGGTGAGGAGGAATTTGTAATACTGCGACTCCAACGAAAAATAAGGTGCTCCTGCTCCTGACTCCTCAGCTTCACCTATGTAATTGCAGCATGGGGTGTAATAGTCCTATATACTCGACTCCGCACACAGGAATTTCGTCAGAAAAGATCCCCATTTCAATGTAATGTAAGTGCAGCATGACATCCCCCATTTCTCTTTCACATCCCTCATTGCATCTGTGTTCAAGAAACCCTGATCTTATTTCTTTTTCACATTCCCGATTTCACTGCTCCTCAGGTGACCAGCTTCATCGAGGTGTCCAAAACGATGACCGCAGAGCTGGACGCCATCCGCAGCAACACGGCCAACATCGACCGCAAGCTCCAATTCCACATCAACCTCGTCTCGGAGAACATCGGCAAGATTCTCCATCAGCTCACGGATGTGCACGAAGCGATTGTAGAACCCGTGGCCATGCCGAGGAACAAGACCACCACAACGCTTCTGCTGTTTTACGTCCAGACCTGACATTTGTCCATTCATAATATGTCATGTACGACACACTGATACACCAGTACTTAGTAATATTCTTACTATTGTTAATAAATTTCATTTTTAAGTTTATCGTAGATTGGTTAGGTAGGGTCAGAACATCTCTGGACAGCAGGAGTTTCGAAAGCTTTTGGCAAAAATTCTAACAAACTGTAAGTAAACGTAAATCTCAACATCCTTCAATCCACAACAGTGTGTCCGACCAATTCGTTATTAGGTCACCATGGAAACGATTATGTCTAAATCTAATGCACGTATTCGCTGTAGGACAAATTGATAAACGGGTCTCGAACATGCAAAATAAGCTCCGTGTAACATTGAAGACACTATCGCCAAGGCCAAACTTATTGTACGAAACTTGACTATAAGGCAGCTTTTGCAACCGAGATCTAAATGAAATTACCGCGCTCCTTAATCCTTACAACCACATAACAAAAGGTCCCGAAAGCAACCCAAGTCCCAGGCCTGATTCTAAATTCCTTGCCAAGTCCGACACGTTCATTTCATATCATTATTCTTTTCTTGTTATCATCATTAGTGTCTTTTCTTCTTTTGGGAAAGTTGCTCGTCTGCCCTTGAAATGGATTTGGTGATGTTGCTATCAGCACTTGTCGTTGTGACTAGCAAGAGATCTAATTAGTTCGTAATTAGACGGCTCGTTATACCAAACGAGAAAATAAAATACAGGGTCGCTCCGACGACAACACTCTTAAGCAGTAGCTACACTATAAATTGGTACCTATTCCCTGAAACCTAAGTAAACGTAAATCTCAACATCCTTCAATCCACAACAGTGTGTCCGCGACCAATTCATTATTAGGTCACCATGGAAACGATTATGTCCAAATCTAATGCACGTATTCGCTGTAGGACAAATTGATAAACGGGTCTCGAACATGCAAAATAAGCTCCATGTAACATTGAAGACACTATCGCCAAGGCCAAACTTACTGTACGAAACTTGACTATAAGGCAGCTTTTGCAACCGAGATCTAAATGAAAACGATAGAAAATTCAATACCTACCTACTTTACTCACAACATACTGAAAATCTAGCCAATTGCTTTAGGTATTCCGAAAAAAAATTGCCTCATTTTTTTTCTCAGTGAGCCCTACAGTTCACTGAACTACTAGGCACCTTTAAAGCACTAAATTCGGTGATTGTGTCTCCAATTCTCCATACATTGGTGTAATCAGTAAGTCCCTGTTGAGGTCTTATGCTCCGAAAACGAAGAGAGAAGGAAGATAAGGACAGAAAAAGCTATAGCCCGTTCCGAGAACAAACCGTATTGTTTAGGATAAAGTTCGTAAGCGTTAGGTCGTGGGATCGATTCCCACCCGAGACGTCAGATAGATAAAATCATTTTCTCGACTGGAATGCACTTGGGGTTAACCAAATATTTAGGGTTCACTGTTAATCAGTAAGTTTTCGATACACCCTGTATACATTCAGCTTCAGCACAAAGTCCCTTAGTGTGACTTGCATGAGACATGAAAACGGCAAATTACTCCATTGACTCCAAAGAATTTCAATACTCCAAGCAAGATGTGGGGTAACATGGCTGAAACAAAGCCGACTCAAGTTACAAGCTCAAAAATTGGGACAACGAACTAAAAAAAAAAAATGTTCTTTTAGCTCATTAAATAAATGTGTTTTGATCTCTCAGACAAGATCACCCAAACCGCAAACTCTTGCTAAATGAAATGTTCTACGTTCGGACTAGATCATCAAATGCATGATGTGGCTATGTAAACAGAATTCTTACAAGATCCCCAGTTTGTGTGGGTTTTGTGATAGATCGCCTTATCAGTCCGCTGTATCCGTTCATATTTGAGAGATACGATCAAAACACGTACGTAATTATACTCGAGTATCGTATATTTTGATAAACCAAAAAAGTTGGGGTTAGGTTATTGACTATATTGGCTCACTTTTTGCGTCAAAGTCTCGGGATAGGATTGCGTGTGAATCAGAACATCTACGGTTTTTGATGACGACTTACATAACCTTTATCGTCAAAATCATGTCACATTACTTTTTGCAGGGGAGAAAAAACAGAGATAAGAAAAAATAATGAATAAATAATAGTTGCCCAAGTTGTCACCCTTGTTTATATTTCTTCTAAATCCAGAAAAAACTTTTCTGGAGCATAATTTAACACTAGTTTACATATGATTTATACTTTTTTTGTCGGATTTATCGGACATATTCCTGCCGCTAAATGAAATGTTCTACGTTCGGACTAGATCATCAAATGCATGATGTGGCTATGTAAACAGAATTCTTACAAGATCCCCAGTTTGTGTGGGTTTTGTGATAGATCGCCTTATCAGTCCGCTGTATCCGTTCATATTTGAGAGATACGATCAAAACACGTACGTAATTATACTCGAGTATCGTATATTTTGATAAACCAAAAAAGTTGGGGTTAGGTTATTGACTATATTGGCTCACTTTTTGCGTCAAAGTCTCGGGATAAATGTTCTTTTAGCTCATTAAATAAATGTGTTTTGATCTCTCAGACAAGATCACCCAAACCGCAAACTCTTGCTAAATGAAATGTTCTACGTTCGGACTAGATCATCAAATGCATGATGTGGCTATGTAAACAGAATTCTTACAAGATCCCCAGTTTGTGTGGGTTTTGTGATAGATCGCCTTATCAGTCCGCTGTATCCGTTCATATTTGAGAGATACGATCAAAACACGTACGTAATTATACTCGAGTATCGTATATTTTGATAAACCAAAAAAGTTGGGGTTAGGTTATTGACTATATTGGCTCACTTTTTGCGTCAAAGTCTCGGGATAGGATTGCGTGTGAATCAGAACATCTACGGTTTTTGATGACGACTTACATAACCTTTATCGTCAAAATCATGTCACATTACTTATCTATAGGATTGCGTGTGAATCAGAACATCTACGGTTTTTGATGACGACTTACATAACCTTTATCGTCAAAATCATGTCACATTACTTCAACGAGATAAGGTTCGTCCTCGGAACGGCTGGCATTCTCCTATCCTGTCTTCCTTCTCTCTTCGCTTTCGGGACGATAAGACCTTAGCAGTTACAGTTCCCTCTATCTACCGCGCTCCTTAATCCTTACAACCACATAGCAAAAGGTCCCGAAAGCAACCCAAGTCCCAGGCCTGATTCTAAATTCCTTGCCAAGTCCGACACGTTCATTTCTTATCATTATTCTCTTTCTGTTATCATCATTAGTGTCTTTTCTTCTTTTGGGAAAGCAAATTCCTTGCCAAGTCCGACACGTTCACATTTCTTATCATTATTCTCTTTCTGTTATCATCATTAGCGTCTTTTCTTCTTTTGGGAAAGTTGCTCGTCTGCCCTTGAAATGGATTCGGTGTGGCTATCAGCACTTGTCGTTGTGACTAGCAAGAGATCTAATTAGCTCGTAATTAGACGGCTCGTTATACCAAACGAGAAAATAAAATACAGGGTCGCTCCGACAACAACACTCTTAAGCAGTAGCTACACTATAAATTGGTACCTATTCCCTTGGGAAAGTTGCTCGTCTGCCCTTGAATTGGATTTGGTGTTGCTATCAGCACTTGTCGTTGTGACTAGCAAGACATCTAATTAGCTCGTAATTAGACGGCTAATTATACCAAACGAGAAAATAAAATACAGGGTCGCTCCGACAACAACACTCTTAAGCAGTAGCTACACTATAAATTGGTACCTATTCCCTGAAACACGTCAACACTATAAAAAAGCCTGTTGAGGTCTTATGCTCCGAAAACGAAGAGAGAAGGAAGATAGGACAGAAAAAGCTATAGCCCGTTCCGAGAACAAACCGTATTGTTTAGGATAAAGTTCGTAAGCGCTAGGTCGTAGGTTCGATTCCCACCCAAGACGTCAGATAGACAAAATCATTTTCTCGACTGGAATGCACTTGGGGTTAACCAAATATTTAGGGTTCACTGTATAAATGCAATCGGTCAACATTCTCAAATACATACAAATACATACAAATACAACTCAATACTAAACCTCTCCACAATACCAAATCAGAATAACCAAAAGCTGACCTAAGCCGATTCTAGAGTCTATGGAGGAAAAAAATGCACACACATGTCATAGATTCCAACATGGTCTTTGACCACAAAACTAGCAAAAAAAAGCCAGAAGCGAGTCATGACCAAGTAAATCAAAGATCAAGACTCATTGTTTCCGGAGTTGCCCGTATCCACACGACACACCCTGTATGCAATACTGCTACTGGGCCTCGGATATTTATGTGTTCGCCCTAACGCCAATATTGTGTAAAAATCGAGTGGCGGTAAAATTTCAAATGGCATAGTGCCGGGCAAGGTTAACTACAAATACGCGAACTTATCTGTAATGGGGAAAAATAATTCCATTCAGATTTCAGTTTTTTTATACGATTTGTATGTGTATCTGTGTATGTTTCTGCTTGTTTCATTCAATTCTCATGATTTCTTCTTCTTCTTCTTCTTCTTCTTCTTCTTCTTCTTCTTCTTCTTCTTCTTCTTCTTCTTCGTGTATTCTTTATTCAATTTATACTTTAAATCAGAGCAAAACCAACATACGAGTTGTCTGAGGTCTCTGGTTTATACTCATTCGTATATTCTTTATTCAATTTATACTTTAAATCAGAGCAAAACCAACATACGAGTTTTCTGAGGTCTCTGGTTTATACTCTTCGGTACTTCTGTTTTGCTATTGAGACCAACAACCCTCTTTTGTCACACATTAAGTCAATTTGTACAATTCTGTCTGTTTCAGGTATGTATGTAATCCCGGTCTACGTAGGTGCATTTGATTTAATTTGACATCAACACTAAAATGTCTTGGAAAAACTACAAATTGGTAAGTAGGGACTAGGGGAGTAACAATATAACTTACCATCACAAAACACCAGACAGATTCAGTTGTAGAAGCATGCTTGAACCTGCAAAAGAAAACAATACAATATTGCAATTATTGTAAGTCAATTTTGAATGGGAATCTCTAAAATTTATTTTGATTTGAATTTGAAACCATGTGTATCACTGCATGAATGCCCCTCGATAAATACACCATGTTATATGTATTTTAATGACTTTTCTTGGACTCAAACTACCAACCTCCAGACCCGAAGTCCATCGCAAAGTCAACAGCTAACCACTCAGGATGGTGATTGAAGAAGTAACTATAATAACTATATTAAGGTCAAGATCATTAAGGTAAAACAGATCTATGATCTGCCCTGCGGCCATGCAAGTGCAAAACATGCCGCAGGCGATTTTCCAATATTAGTTTTATGTCCTCATGAACTAGATATTAGTATGTTTTGTGTTGTTATCAGTACCTGATATGTTTTTGTGTTGTTTGGCGCTGGAATGTAAACCATCTCCTCATTTGTCTTTACAAGGCTGAGTGCACCTTTATTTCTTTCACACACCGAGTCCATCCTGAACGCTTGTGGCATTGACAAATTTTGCTCTACTTACTTAGTTACTTATTACTTTAATTTATCTATAGGAGTATGTCCATAAATTTGTCTGGCTGGCGGACGTTAAACAGGGAGTAGACCAGCTTAGTCTCGCTGGGGGACTATAAACAGGGAGTATACCAGCCTGAATTTCCCTTGCTAAAGAAATAGCAAGGGTTGAGAGGGAAGGGCATCCACTCGATCAAAGATGTTAAGGTGAGTTCGGGTGTGATAAACGATAATTTTGAGCCCTTATTGTGTATAGCTGTAAATCTTGGCAAGCTGGTCGCTAACGTTCGAAATCCGAAACGGATAGTGCACTACAAGCAAAGTAGCGATTTCTGACGACAAAACTTCTTCGCCTTTTCCCGTTTTCAGACGAGGTCAGTTCCTAGTTAGGGCTGATTGAGGGCTGACGAAAAACGCCGACCCGGTCTGCACACGGGAAAAGGTGAAGAAAAAGAAGAAGAGAATGTCCAAGAAGAAGAGAATGTCAGACCAGCTTAGTCTCGCTGGGGGACTATAAACAGGGAGTATACCAGCCTGAATTTCCCTTGCTAAAGAAATAGCATGGATTAAGAGGGAGGGGCATCCACTCGTAAAATTTGTAGCCAAAACCAAATGTCAGCCCAAAGCGATCACCCTAGTTAAGGCTGATTGAGGGCTGACGAAAAACGCCGACCCGGTCTGCACACGGGAAAAGGTGAAGAAAAAGAAGAAGAGAAGAAGAGTATGTCCATAAATGTATACCTACGCCTAATGCTTTTTGGACCATCCATTGCGACAACTCATAAAGCATACATTTTTGAACATGTGTATCTACCTAAATAGTGGTACATATTTGTATTGATTTGTATAATTCAACCATCATATTCGATGGTCACTTGTAATGATGTATACCTACGCCTAATGCTTTTTGGACCATCCATCGCGACAACTCATAAAGCATACATATTTGAACATGGTGTATCTTACGTAAATAGTGGTACATATTTGTATTGATTTGTATAATTCAACCATCATATTCGATGGTCACTTGTAATGTACAGCTTACTGCTTCTGGTACTTCTACCTGTAATAGCTCCCAGTGCTCCGAGTATATTAGAATATTTCTGACAAATCTATCACTTGTTCATGAAACTATTGCATGCAAGACCAATTTATGCAGTGGGCAAGCTATCGGTAATACACCACATAAACGCCCGATTGTAGCATATAAAAACGGTTCCAGCAAACGTATTAAACGATTGATTCACATCAATCCGAAGTCATAAAAACAAATGGGTTCTGCGATCGATGGTATGATAACGTACAATAATGATATATTCAATTAATTATGAGATAATAACAAATACATATCAGACCGAGCCACTACAACAACAGCAACATTAACAGTAAACAACGGTTGAACGGTTTGCCGAGCTGGTGAACCAACTCACAAACAACCCATAACCAAATATAACCATGAATAAGAGACTTCTTTTTTTTATTTTCCAAGTAAGGACTACCAGTTATTCAAATGTCGAGCATCATTTCGCTCAATGAAGTGATCTACATTTTAATTCATGCATTACACGCACAGGAAAGATTAACTACATAACTATTGCTGGCGGATTTGGCCGATAAATCATATTAATATGCAAATGATCCACACTGATCGAAAAGAGCAAAACTGGAGTAATGGAGATAAATGAGGGTAAAGCGCATGATAAAGTGCAAATTACAAAGCGATACAAAGTTACAAATGAGATAATATGTTGCAATTGCTCTGAGCTTGCAGGTAGTCAAATTATACGGTGCTTTGGTCGGTGTATGTACTTTGATGAAATTGAGCTATACTTATGACAGTTTTGAAGGCGATAGAGATATTTGAACAAATAGTTAATATTTGCGAATGACCTACTGTCCGTAATGATAAAGCGCTTCAAAGGGGGAAAAAGTAAATATTGGTAAAACAGATTGTGTCTAAAGTCCAGAAACCGTTCATTATATGAGGTAAAAGTTGAAAATTACGGACGATTTTCCTATAAGACTTCAGTGTTGATTCGTATGGAAACCAGTTGGTACAAATGACACCTATTCGTTTTACACCTATTCCTTTTATTTTAAGGTTCTGGGTTCGATTAACACAGTCAATTACTGGGTCCTCATGTTCCTTTGGTTCATTTTCTAATTGTCTTTTTATTGTAATCATGTAATAGGTACTCGTAAAGTTGCACATTTCTTTATGTTTAAACTGAACTGCGATATGATATAATTATCAGGTTTCTTCGTGCAAGTCTATTTATGAAAGCTGACACTTTCCTCATGGAGATACAGCTAGATAAAATGTTACTGTTCTTATTCAAGAGTTGTGGGTACTATAGCTATTGAATTACTGTGGGTACAATTAATATGGGTGCATATTATACATTGTACCTTATAGGAAATCTCGAATTATACTGTACTTACAGTGTACACTGTACAGTGAATAGTACTTCTGTTTTACGTCCAGACCTGACATTTGTCCATTCATAATATGTCATGTACCACACACTGATACACCAGTACTTAGTAATATTCTTACTATTGTTAATACATTTCATTTCTAAGTTTATCGATAGTACTTCTGCTGTTTTATGTCCAGACCTGACATTTGTCCATTTTCATAATATGTCATGTACCACACACTGATACACCAGTACTTAGTAATATTCTTACTATTGTTAATACATTTCATTTCTAAGTTTATCATTTTGAAACACAAGGGAAAGTTCACTCCTGATGCAATCCGGGGAAACACAAAGTTCATCAGGAGGCAAAATATGACACTGTTTCGGTTTTTAATTACTATCTTTCTCTTATCCTGTCTCTTCGTTTTTTAGGAATTTTAGGACGATAAGACCTTAGCATTTACAGTTCCCCCTATTAAACCCGTTGGGGGGGTTACATTGTTGTGGGTTTAGATCTTTTGATGAACATTACTGAGGTGAGCTCAATCGGAACTAGCCTGTTGTTAGAGGGCAGGTTGGTGCTTGATTAGTTGCTTCCTCACGTAATGTGGGTATTTTTGATGAAGAGGGAAGAATTTACTGCAAAGGTGTCCTTTTCTTTTTCTTCTCATTAGGATTAATTCTAATTAACAGATCTAATTAATTATTATTAATTTTTTAATGATTCACTATAAGTTCTTCCAATGGGCGCAGGTTGCACAACATTCCACTCACTGTATTACTGCTTCCAGGAATTCCAGGAGCAAAAGATAACACAACACTGTTTAGGATTTTAATGACGGCGAGTATCCTGATAATATTCGTTCTCGGAACGGCTGTTTTTCTCTTACCCTGTCTTCCTTCTCTCTTCGGTTTTAGGACGACAATACCTTAGCAGTTACAGTTCTCTTTATTAAACCCCTTGGAGAGAAAAATCACATATGTCTGACATTCCCTGTATATGTTATTTATTACTTTTTTCATCATCCACCTTGTCTACAAAGTTTTCCCTTTTCCCTTTCGAGGATTATTGTTCTTGCTACATAACTACTAACTAAGGATATGGTCTCCAGGGTTCGAAGAGGTCTCCGCACAACAGATGTAAACGATCTTTACGAATGATCAGAGTTATAATTAGTGGTGTATTAATGATGGCCATTCTCCTAATAATTCAAGCCGGGCAATTAATCATTTGGCCCAAGAACATTAATGTCAGACCCGAGACAACGACGCAAATCCTCTGGGATTGACATTTGGAAACATGGTAATACCATAAACAAACACTGGTAATAAGAGGGAGTTACGAAAACAGAGTGGACAGTAGAGATGCTGAAATGGTTGATTCTCTTGTAAGACTTCTAGCTCTTCATCAGTTGGTTGATAAAAGTATAAAACAACTGCCCAGAGATGTAGAAAAACAGCTTACAGCTTTGTCATATACGAAAAGAATTCAGGTGAAAATACTCCATAAAGGGCACATTTTTTGCCAAACAAACTTAACAAAAGAGATGTCCTAAACCTAAAGGGTTCGAAGAGGTCTCCTCATAACAGATGTAAACGATCCTCACGAATGATCAGTGTTATAATTAGTGGTGTATTAATGATGGCCATTCTCCTAATAATTCAAGCTGGGCAATTAATCATTTGGCCCAAGAACATTAATGTCAGACCCGAGACAACCACGCAAGTCCTCTGGGATTGACATTTGGAAACATGGTAATACCATAAACAAACACTGGTAATAAGAGGGAGTTACAAAAACAGAGTGGACAGTAGAGATGCTGAAATGGTTGATTCTCTTGTAAGAAGTCCCAGGTTCTATCCCTGGACCAAGAGTATTTAATTAAGCCAAAGGCGAAAGAACGTTGAATGCATCAGTTCTCGAGGGAACACTGAACTCAAGCAACTTTGCGCGATGTAGGAATCTGGATGGGTGACCATCTCAGCAATCGTGCTAACTTTTCCCCACCTCATCCAAGTAGCTTGTCGCCGAATAGGGGGTAAAACCCTAATCATTAAAAACCTGACCAGGGTAATCTTTTGCTTCTGGAATTCCTGGATACCACTTCAAACATACTCAAGGATGATATGTTTAGCATCCATTTCAACCAAAACCTGACCTTTGCACAGAATCAAGTCTGAGCCCACTCAGAGTGACCATTTATTGTCCTAACGACTCGACCAAAGAAAAATATCAAATAACGCCATAGTGACCATTGTTATTTCAAGGTATTTAATCAAGATCAAGGATTTGTAGGTTAGACGCGGCGATCTTTTTCAAAAGGTCATAGACCAAGGTTTGCGCATATCGAAAATGTTCGGTCAGGAAAAACTCGCGACCTGTCAGCTCTAGGCCGTTAGGGTGACCTTTACCTTAGTGTGAAATTGAAATAATAAAACGAGTAGGTACGTACTATAATGTCAATTGTCAATATTAGACGATCAGGCATGTAATGATATTGAGGGAAAAGGGCTCAGAACTAGCTAAAACTTGGTGGGAAATTGAAGAGCCTTTCGACCATATGTGAAAAATCGTTTGGCGAGTCAGCCAAATTAGCTTAGAAGGTAGCGCACCTGCCTAGGTTGCTGTTTCGATTCCTTTATGGGGCGGACTTTATCCTAAACAAATAAGGTTCGTTCTCGGAACGGCTGGCTTTCTCCTATCCTGTCCTCCTCTCTTCAATGTCGGGATAATAAGACCTTGGTAAATCTCTTTTTCCCTCTAGTTTCCTAAATCAAGTTTCTCGCCTTAAAAGTTGGGTTTTGATATATATCCCTTTTTCCATCACCCAACACGCGACGATATAAGGAGTTATGGTGGTAGAAAATTCCTCAGTCCCTAACCTCATCTAGCGATTATCCTCCTATTAGATATCTTCCCATTAGAGTCCATTATTATTAATGTTCTAGCGAATGACTATGGTCCAGTTCAACATAATTGAGACCCAACTGATGCCAGACATCTTGACGATCTCCAAGTCGTGACTAGAAATGTTATATCATATCTTGTGATAATGTGATGGGCGAAAATGACCAGGAGATTAACTCGCGCTATGTAGTGTGTATGTTCTGCTAATAAATTGATTAAGATTGCCTCTGCCCTGTGTTTATGTTCAATAAGGGTGGATTTGGTCATGTTCTTAGACTAAGATAGAATAATAGCATGTGCTTGGACTAGATGGTCGAGATAGTCTTCAATAAGGGTGGATGTGAACAGTTGTAGATAAAAAGTGTTGCGTAGACAATTGAAGATATGCTTATCGGAGATTAACTCGCGCTATGTAGTGTGTATGTTCTGCTAATAAATTGATTAAGATTGCCTCTGCCCTGTGTTTATGTTCAATAAGGGTGGATTTGGTCATGTTCTTAGACTAAGATAGAATTATAGCATGTGCTTGGACTAGATGGTCGATATAGTCTTCAATAAGGGTGGATGTGAACAGTTGTAGATAAAAGGTGTTGCGTAGACAATTGAAGATATGCTTATCCAAATCCAAACCTGAACACCAATAGGCAACACTTAGAAAATCTACATCAAGTTTTTAAGCAAGAGAGAGAGTTTCAAAAATAAAATCAAAGAAATTCAAGATTCCTTCCCAACAATAAGGGTGGATGTGAACAGTTGTAGATAAAAAGTGTTGCGTAGACAATTGAAGATATGCTTATCCAAATCCAAACGTGAACACCAATGGGCAACACTTAGAAAATCTACATCAAGTTTTTAAGCAAGAGAGAGAGTTTCAAAAATAAAATCAAAGAAATTCAAGATTCCTTCCCAAATTTTATGTGTTCGTAGGATATTTTGAAAGCAGCAAATTTTGTAGAGCTTTTTTAATGGCTGTTTAAAATATGTTGTAAAATGGAGTCGATTGCCTTCTAGGCCTTTACGGTTATAGACCACCCTTTACATATCACTCATCCATGTGAATTCCACGCACATATTTGATGTTATTATCTGTTATTATTTATTTAAGATGTTCTGATGGTCGCGCAACATTAAATACAAATACATAATCTCAACGGCTATCATTTAATAAAATCAAAGAAATTCAAGATTCCTTCCAAATTTTATGTGTTCGTAGGATATTTTGAAAGCAGCAAATTTTGTAGAGCTTTTTTAATGGCTCTTTAAAAATTGTTGTAAAACGGAGTCGATTGCCTTCTAGGCCTTTACGGTTATAGACCACCCTTTACATATCACTCATCCATGTGAATTCCACGCACATATTTGATGCTATTATCTGTTATTATTTATTTAAGATGTTCTGATGGTCGCGCAACATTAAATACAAATGCATAATCTTAACGGCTATCATTTAATAAATAGGTAATACTACCTATTTCATCAGGCGGTAGCATTAGAATGCATACAATTTGTTCAAGTGTTGCATATTTAGGTAAGAAATTGATCTAAGATTGTTGTTTGTTCCTAGTGTGCTTGTTTTAATGTTCATTTGGACCACAGGTGGTTTAGAAATATTGTAATTTTGTAACACTTGGCATGCTTGTTGGATCTTGGCCTGACGCACTACCACATGTCGACGGCCATGCAAATAGATATGAGTTGTCCAATCTTGTGACTGTAAAAACTGATGGCGATATTTCCCAAGCAACAAAACTTTTTTTTTTCTCTTTCTCTTAAGAGGTTTGACGACGGCCATGCTAATAGATTGTAAAGTTCATGTGTCTACTTTATTTTCCTAAAAATACAAACATTTTGAGCTTAAAATCAAGTAATTAAATAGCTCGTTAAACGTAACAAACAAATACAAACATGGGTTGTCCAATCTTGTGACTGTAAAAACTGATGGCGATATTTCCCAAGCAACAAAACTTTTTTTTTTCTCTTTCTCTTAAGAGGTTTGATCGTTTGATAGAGGGAACTGTAACTGCTAAGGTCTTATTGTCCCAAAATCGAAGAGAGAAGGAAGACAGGATAGGAGAAAGCCAGCCGTTTCGAGAACGAACCTTGTCCCTTCAGAATAAAATCCGCCCCGGGCGGGAATCGAACTCACTACCAAAACTAATCGAAATCCTTTCCCGTTTCTGTTTATGTTTCAGAGAGCAAGTCCTTCTTGTTTTGAGAACGAACCTTGTCCCTTCAGAATAAAATCCGCCCCGGGTGGGAATCGAACTCACTACCAAAACTAATCGAAATCCTTTCCCGTTTCTGTTTATGTTTCAGAGAGCAAGTCCTTCTCAACGTGTTCGAAATCATCGTCTCCACACTCGAAAGCAAACTGCAGCGGATTGACAATCTCGACAAAGCCGTCGAACATCTGATGCGAAAAATCGAAAACATCGAAACCAAAATCAACGAGAACAACGGCAAAACCGATCTAATCCTCAGCAAACTGAAACACACCGGTGAAACCAAACCACACTTCATCATACACGCCGGGGAAGATAAGATACCCGAACGAGTGATCGAGCGAAAAGAAGGCGGAAATAATGTGGACAAGAAATTGTCTACGCTGGATGAGAAAGTGTCCAATATTGACTTGAAGTTGAACATCCTCAAGAATCAACTGGACAGCAATATGCTACCACTGGATGACATCAATGCTGAGGCGAGCGAGAAGAAACCTCAGGTAATAACAAACATAGTTCATAAGGTTCATAAATATTAGCTTATTATTCAAAACTTTCTTAAATACTAGTTAACTGACAAGTAAAATCACTCAGTGCGTATAACTATAGGCTTGCACTTATACCGGGTTCAATGCGCGGCATAGTCGAAGTACCCTTCACGAAGAAGCTTGAAGTTAGGGGTGTACCAACTCCGTCTGGTGAGGAGGAATTTGTAATACTGCGACTCCAACGAACAATAAGGTGCTCCTGCTCCTGTAAATACTAGTCAACTGACAAGTAAAATCACTCAGTGCGTGTAACTATAGGCTTGCACTTAAACCGGGTTCAATTCGCGGCATAGTCGAAGTACCCTTCACGAAGTAGTTTGAAGTTAGGGGTGTACCAACTCCGTCTGGTGAGGAGGAATTTGTAATACTGCGACTCCAACGAACAATAAGGTGCTCCTGCTCCTGACTCCTCAGCTTCACCTATGTAAGTGCAGCATAGGGTGTAATAGTCCTACACACTGGACTCCGCACACAGGAATTTCATCAGAAAAGACCCCCCTTTCAATGTAATGTAAGTGCAGCATGACATCCCCCATTTCTCTTTCACATCCACCATTGCATCTGTGTTCAGGAAACCCTGATCTTATTTCTTTTTCACATTCCCGATTTCACTGCTCCTCAGGTGACCAGCTTCATCGAGGTGTCCAAAACGATGACCGCAGAGCTGGACGCCATCCGCAGCAACACGGCCAACATCGACCGCAAGCTCCAATTCCACATCAACCTCGTCTCGGAGAACATCGGCAAGATTCTCCATCAGCTCACGGATGTGCACGAAGCGATTGTAGAACCCGTGGCCATGCCGAGGAACAAGACCACCACAACCATGTCTCCGCTGGAACCTTTGCAGATAGTGAAGAAGAGCAAGATCGACAAGCTGGTGCGTCAGATGAACCCTATCCTCAGTGTCTCAGGTGAGTGGAATCGAATTGAATAGAATATTGATTATTGTGACTAGGAAACATTCAAGACCTCCCTGGTGAAATATCTGAAAGGCTCACAGGGAAAACAAAAATTTAGTGGTTGGGTGCAAGAGCTTCTCCTGGAGAACTTAAAAGAAAGCCCCAAAAAATTACTTTGTATATTTGTTTAATCTGATGAAACAGTACTAAGATTACTGAAAACTTGTCACTTGAGTGGGTATCTGGAACACGTATCTATTTATTGATTCTTATCTTTCTTCTTACTTATTGCTCAATTTTCGGCAGTTTAAAACTTTCAATTTTTCTCTGAAATTTACTGTTCATTATTGATTCTTATCTTTCTTCTTACTTATTGCTCAATTTTCGGCAGTTTAAAACTTTCAATTTTTCTCTGAAATTTACTGTTCAACCCACTTAAAAGAAAGCCACAAAAAATTCCTTGGTACATATATTTGTTTAATCTGATGAAACAGTACTAAGATTACTGAAAATTTGTCACTTGAGTGGGTATCTGGAACAGCTGGAACACGTATTTATTGATTCTTACCTTTCTTCTTACTTATTGCTCAATTTTCGGCAGTTTAAAACTTTCAAATTTTCTCTGAAATTTACTGTTCATACCAATTACCAATGGTGTTGAAGGCTGCTTCTTCTTCTTCTTCTCCTTCTTCGTCGTCTTCTTCTTCGTCTTTGTCTTCTTCTTCCTCTTAGTGTAAATCTCTTGAAACGCCAGCCCCAATCTATTATCTGTCCTTGAAATGACAATCGATCGACCTAAAGGCTTAACTATTTCGTACACCATTTCCAGTAAAGCTTGAATCCACGATTGTTTCCAACAACGTTTTCAAGTGGAGACATGTATCTCCGTTTCTACTCACGACACAGATAACAAACAAAAACCATATAATAGAAACAAAATCCATCTCTCAATAGAGAAACAGAAAAGCTATCTATCATCAGGAGCACGTATTAATTCTTGCGATTCTTCCTACTCAGTGCTCAATTTTCGGCTGTTTAAAACTCTAAATTTTCTGTTCAAATCAATTACCAATTACCTAACGATGGTGTTGAAGGCTGCTTCTTCTTCTTCACCTTTGAAGTGTAAATCTCTTGAAACATAGCCTCAATCTATCATCTGTCCTTGAAATGACAATCGATCGAGCTAAAAGCTTAACTATTTCGTACACCATTTCCAGTATAGCTTGAATCCACTTACTGTTCATACCAATTACCAATGGTGTTGAAGGCTGCTTCAACACATTGCTTCTTCTTCTTCTTCTTCTTCTCCTTCTTCGTCTTCTTCTTCTCCTTCTTCGTCTTCTTCTTCTTCTTTGTCTTCTTCTTCTTCCTCTTTATGTGTAAATCTCTTGAAACGCCAGCCCCAATCTATCATCTGTCCTTGAAATGACAATCGATCGAGCTAAAAGCTTAACTATTTCGTACACCATTTCCAGTATAGCTTGAATCCACGATTGTTTCCAACAACGTTTTCAAGTGGAGACATGTATCTCGGTTTCTACTCACGACACAGATAACAAACAAAAACCATATAATAGAAACAAAATCCATCTCTCAATAGAGAAACAGAAAAGCTATCTATAAAAGAATAGCTTTAAGTAAACGTAAATCTCAACATCCTTCAATAAGCATAACAGTGTGTCCGACCAATTCATTATTAGGTCACCATGGAAACGATTATGTCCAAATCTAATGCACGTATTCGCTGTAGGACAAATTGCAAGTAAACGTAAATCTCAACATCCTTCAATCCACAACAGTGTGTCCGACCAATTCATTATTAGGTCACCATGGAAACGATTATGTCCAAATCTAATGCACGTATTCGCTGTAGGACAAATTGCTGTTTTACGTCCAGACCTGACATTTGTCCATTCATAATATGTCATGTACCATGTACCACACACTGATACACCAGTACTTAGTAATATTCTTACTATTGTTAATACATTTCATTTCTAAGTTTATCGTAGATTGGTTAGGTAGAGTCAGAACATCTCTGGACAGCAGGAGTTTCGAAAGCTTTTGGCAAAAATTCTAACAAACTTATGACTTATCTACTAAGGATATGGTCTCCAGGGTTCGAAGAGGTCTCCGCACAACAGATGTAAACGATCTTCACGAATGATCAGTGTTATAATTAGTGGTGTATTAATGATGGCCATTCTCCTAATAATTCAACCCGGGCAATTAATCATTTGGCCCAAGAACATTAATGTCAGATTCGAGACAACCACGCAAATCCTCTGGGATTGACATTTGGAAACATGGTAATACCATAAACAAACACTGGTAATTGAGGGAGTTACGAAAACAGAGTGGACAGTAGAGATGCTGAAATGGTTGATTCTCTTGTAAGAAGTCCCAGGTTCTATCCCTGGACCAACTGGACAGTAGAGATGCTGAAATGGTTGATTCTCTTGTAAGAAGTCCCAGGTTCTATCCCTGGACCAAGAGTATTTAATTTAAGCCAGAGGCGATAGAACGTTGAATGCATCAGTCCTCGAGGGAACACTGAACTGAAGCAACGTTGGGCGATGTAGGAATCTGGATGGGTGACCATCTCAGCAATCGTGCTAACTTTTCCCCACCTCATCCAAGTAGCTTTTCGCCGAATAGGGGGTAAAACCCTAATCATTAAAAACCTGACCAGTGTAATCTTTTCTTCTGTAATTCCTGGATAGCACTTCAAACATACTCAAGGATGACATGTTTAGCATTCATTTCAACCAAAACATGGCCTTTGCACAGAATCAAGTCTGAGCCCACTCGGAGTGACCATTTATTGTCCGAACGACTCGACCAAAGAAAAATATCAAATTACGCCATAGTGACCATTGTTATTTCAAGATATTTAATCATTGTTTAGCATCCATTTCAACTAAAACCTGAACCTTTGCACAGAATCAAGTCTGAGCCCACTCAGAGTGACCATTTATTGTCCGATCGACTCGACCAAAGAAAAATATCAAATTACGCCATAGTGACCATTGTTATTTCAAGATATTTAATCAAGATCAAGGATTTGTAGGTTAGACGCGGCGATCTTTTTCAAAAGGTCATAGACCAAGGTTTGCGCATATCGAAAATGTTCGGTCAGGAAAAACTCGCGACCTGTCAGCTCTAGGCCGTTAGGGTGACCTTTACCTTAGTGTGAAATTGAAATAATAAAACGAGTAGGTACGTACTATAATGTCAATTGTCAATATTAGACTACCAGGCATGTAATACTATTGGGGGAAAAGGGCTCAGAACTAGCTAAAACTTGGTGGGAAATTGAAGAGCCTTTCGACCATATATGTGAAAAATCGTTTGGCGAGTCAGCCAAATTAGCTTAGAAGGTAGCGCACCTGCCTAGGTTGCTGTTTCGATTCCTTTATGGGGCGGACTTTATCCTAAACAAATAAGGTTCGTTCTCGGAACGGCTGGCTTTCTCCTATCCTGCGTGAAATTGAAAAAATAAAACGAGTAGGTACGTACTATAATGTCAATTGTCAATATTAGACGATCAGGCATGTAATGATATTGAGGGAAAAGGGCTCAGAACTAGCTAAAACTTGGTGGGAAATTGAAGAGCCTTTCGACCATATGTGAAAAATCGTTTGGCGAGTCAGCCAAATTAGCACCTGCCCAGGTTGCTGTTTCGATTCCTTTATGGGGCGGACTTTATCCTAAACAAATAAGGTTCGTTCTCGGAACGGCTGGCTTTCTCCTATCCTGTCCTCCTCTCTTCAATGTCGGGATAATAAGACCTTGGTAAATCTCTTTTTCCCTCTAGTTTCCTAAATCAAGTTTCTCGCCTTAAAAGTTGGGTTTTGATATATATCCCTTTTTCCATCACCCAACACGCGACGATATAAGGAGTTATGGTGGTAGAAAATTCCTCAGTCCCTAACCTCATCTAGCGATTATCCTCCTATTAGATATCTTCCCATTAGAGTCCATTATTATTAATGTTCTAGCGAATGACTATGGTCCAGTTCAACATAATTGAGACCCAACAAGTATTTAAGTAAATATCTAAGTACCATGATTATTGCCATTGATACTATCAGGCTATTCCGCTCAGGATATCTTCGGAGAATCTTTTTCCGACATTATTTAGGTTTCGATTAGTTGGGAGACAGAGCTGATAGCATCATCTTCAACAGATATATGTAGGGCCATCGGCTATATTTGAGCTCGATGTCACTGCGACCTGGTTAGACCTTTTGTGACTTTCCACGGATTAGAAGAGCGCGCGATAACATCGATAACCCTCGAACAAGCTATCAACAAAAACATACATAGTTAGCTCATTAACAAACGAGATATAAGTTACATTTCTCAAACAGCTCTTATTACATTCCTGCCCAAAAGACGTTAACTTTGCCCTAACAGTATGCCTATCCTTTAACACCCAAAAAAAACCTTTTCGACTTTCTAGAAAAAATGGACGAAGTTTGGGACGTGGTGGTCGGCACCAAGTCCAGTGTGGACGATCTCCTGCCCAAATCCGACGAACTACTCACGCAAACCCAACGCCAGGAGCGAGCCATCAACGATATCCACGCCGATCTCAAGCAGAAAACCAACAAGATCATCGCCAACCTCGATGTGGTCGAGAAGCGACTCAAGAAACAAGAAGACGATGTAGTTACCCTGGCGCAGCGACCGGTAGCGGCCGAACTGCTGCTGGATCCTACCATTGACCGACTGGTCGAGTACGATCAGACACGATACGACCAGAACAGATATTCGGGTAAGTATTTAAGAGACCCAACTGATGCCAGACATCTTGACGATCTCCAAGTCGTGACTAGAAATGTTATATCATATCTTGTGATAATGTGATGGGCGAAAATGACGGAACTGCTGCTGGATCCTACCATTGACCGACTGGTCGAGTACGATCAGACACGATACGACCAAAACAGATATTCGGGTAAGTATTTAAGTAAATATCTAAGTACCATGATGATTGCCATTGATACTATCAGGCTCTTCCGCTCAAGATGTCTTCGGAGAATCTTTTCCCGACATTATTCAGGTTTCGATTAGTTGGGAGACAGAGCTGATAGTATCATCTTGAACAGATATATGTAGGGCCATCGGCTATATTTGAGCCCTGTCACTGCGACCTGGTTAGACCTTTTGTGACTTTCCACGGATTAGAAGAGCGATAACATCGATTACCCTCGAACAAGCTATCAACAAAAACATACATAGTTAGCTCATTAACAAACGAGATATAAGTTACATTTCTCAAACAGCTCTTATTAGCAGTCAATTACTGGCACAAATGAGATGTTTCATTTAAATAAACAAATGGTCAACAAAAAGCTCAACACACCTGATATCAAAACATGTACTAAGCTCGAGAAATCAACATCTCAATCAAATAAGTACCTAGCTTATTCAAAGTACCTAGTATATTCAAAGTAATCCTTCTTGAAGATCAACTCCATCTAATGCCAAATGGCAAAAGTGGATTAACACACCTGATATCAAAACATGTACTAAGCTCGAGAAATCAACATCTCAATCAAATATGTACCTAGCTTATTCAAAGTACCTAGTATATTCAAAGTAATCCTTCTTGAAGATCAACTCCATCTAATGCCAAATGGCAAAAGTGGATTAAAAAGAATTGAAATACAACCGAATGCCAAATCCTTGTGTAGAAGATTACCGTGTACCAAACCTAAAAAACTAGATTAATAGATTCACACCTTGAATCTTGGTCATAGATCTTTTCATCATGATTAATTTGTCAACGCTAAGATCAAGTTTACGCCGAATGCCAAATCCTTGTGTAGAAGATTACCGTGTACCAAACCTAAAAACTAGATTAATAGATTCACACCTTGAATCTTGGTCATAGATCTTTTCATTATGATTAATTTGTCAACGCTAAGATCAAGTTTACCTCCTTGTGGAGCTACTGAATCACAATAATATCTGATCCAGATTCCGTATTACCTTTCCTGGTAGACTGTTTTATTTTGTTTCAAAGAGGTGTAAACATGATACAAGATAAGATACGAGTAAAATTTATATAATTCGAATACTTTTGCAATCATTTGTTAATGACAGCAGTTAGTTGTAAATTGTTCTCGTCTGAAATTCAATATTTTTAATGGTAAAAACTCTATTTCGCGTTAATATAAGCCGGGCGGCGCTTCGAACTCTTGACGTTCGCGCGCCTCCCACCACGCTTGATAGGCTTCCTACCTCTGGGATAAACGGACTCTTTTTCTCAATTAAACCTTTCGATTTTCCAATTCTTTCCCCAGTCATTCCAGATGAGCTCCCGCCGATCACCGAAGTTCCGCAGGCGCTCACCAACCTCAACCTCCCCACCTTGCCCACGCCCAACCCGATCATCACCTCCGCCAACAATTCCACCATCCCCCCTCCACTCAACATCCTCGCTCAAACCCCACCACCAGCCCCGGCCGCCTTCAACAATCTAAACAGAACCTCCAACATCAACAAGAACCGGGGAGTCATTTTCCCGAGCATCAAGAATAAACCGAACCCGGCCAACACGACCTTTACCAAATTCAATGGTAAAAACTCTATTTCGCGTTAATAAATATAAGCCGGGCAGCGCTTCGAACTCTTGACGTTCGCGCGCCTCCCACCACGCTTGATAGGCTTCCTACCTCTGGGATAAAGGGACTTTTTTTCTCAATTAAACCTTTCGATTTTCCAATTCTATCCCCAGTCATTCCAGATGAGCTCCCGCCGATCACCGAAGTTCCGCAGGCGCTCACCAACCTCAACCTCCCCACCTTGCCCACGCCCAACCCCATCATCACCTCCGCCAACAATTCCACCATCCCCCCTCCACTCAACATCCTCGCTCAAACACCACCACCACCAGCCCCGGCCGCCTTCAACAACCTGAACAGAACCTCCAACATCAACAAGAACCGGGGAGTCATTTTCCCGAGCATCAAGAACAAACCGAACCCGGCCAACACGACCTTTACCACCGACCAGCTGTTCGGAGCTATCAAAGATGTTAAGGTGAGTTCGGGTGTGATAAACGATAATTTTGAGTCCTTATTGTGTATAGCTGTAAATAAAATCAGACTTGCCAAGCTGGTCGCCAACATCCGAAACGGATAGTGCACTACAAGCAAAGTAGCGATTTCTGACGACAAAACTTCTTCGCCTTTTCCCGTTTTCAGACGGGGTCAGCGTTTTTTGTCGGCCTCTTTTACGAGTGGATGCCCTTCGCACACAACCTTTGCTATTCCTTCATAAAGGGGAATTTCAGGCTGGTATCCTCCCTGTTAAACGTTCCCGAGTCAGACCTTTATTCTATTCTGAAACCAAAGGTTTCCCTACCTTTAGTTCCACCTAAAACCGAAGGTATATTCTAAAACCAAAAATCTTTTCTAGTCTTACCCACTGTAAGGCTCCTTTCACGTCTAGACTGCAAATTGTCAGTCTAGATTTGAAAGGAGCCTAACCGTAAGACACACACTAACAGGGCATTGTATTAATGTATTTCGTATTACAGGGATACTCCTGTCTGGATCTTCTCAACGGAGGCATGAGGCATAGCGGAGTGTTCTACCTGCAAATTCGAGGTACCACCTATTGGTTCCTCAAAGTCTTCTGCGAGCAAGAAGTGGGCGAAGGAGGCTGGACGGTAAGTGGTTGGGTGGAAGAGCTCAGTAGAAAAAAGGAAATCCTCAAATAGTCGAAAAGATTTTTGAAATTTTCATAGGTTTGATTTTCGGGAGACATCGGGCGACTCCGCACTTCTAAAAGTGGCGCGAATACACTTCCAATGTGCTACAGGTCATAAAGCCGTTTCATAGGCCGTTCTTGAATCAAACCTTTCAATAGATAATAAAAATAAATAAATAGGTAATAATAATAAAATACCTGACTCCCCAAGTACCGCTAGTTTGTTCTAGGAATCTAGAACACTTCAATCTGTTAAGGAATCAAGACCCTCTTTTGCAGGTCAGTGTTTTTTGTCGGCCTCTTTTACGAGTGGATGCCCTTCGCACACAACATTTGCTATTCCTTCATAAAGGGGGATTTCAGGCTGGTATCCTCCCTGTTAAACGTTCCCGAGTCAGGCCTTTATTCTATTCTGAAACCAAAGGTTTCCCTACCTTTAGTTCCATCTAAAACCGAAGGTATATTCTAAAACCAAAAATCTTTTCTAGTCTTACCCACTGTAAGGCTCCTTTCACATCTAGACTGCAAATTGTCAGTCTAGATTTGAAAGGAGCCTAACCGTAAGACACACACTAACAGGGCATTGTATTTCGTATTGCAGGGATACTCCTGTCTGGATCTTCTCAACGGAGGCATGAGGCATAGCGGAGTGTTCTACCTGCAAATTCGAGGTTGGACATCGCGATGCACGACGAGATGAGAAATGAAATTTGTTTCGTCTCAAAATCTCCAAAATAGTGAGACGAGAGAAATGACCATGTCTCGTCTGGTTTCATTGCATACCGCATATTTAAAATGAATTCGGAGATAACAAGTAACAAGAGGTACTTAAATCTGGTGTGAACATCACCATACAACTTTATAAAGGGTGTCCCAATAAGAACGCAAGATTTAATTGTTTAATAAAGCATGGTTCTAATTGGAAAAAATAGACTTCTAAATGATTTAGGAAGTAAACATTCTGAAATTTTGTATGGAACAATAATCAGACAAATAACCTCCTCGACTTTGATGTCGTTCTCTTTTAACGAAATTTTCGATGACAAATTTGAAGAAATCAGGCTGTATCTAATTCATGCAGCGTTCAGTTTCACCTTTCAATGCTTCAGTGGGTGTGGGTTTGTTGGTGTAAACATGTGACTTTAGATACCCCCACAGAAAGAAATCTAGGCGGGTAAAATTACATTATCTTCGAGGCCATTTCTCGTCACCAAAACAGAAAATGGCACAATTTCGACTAGGCAAATGCTCGCGCAAAAGTGATAAATTGTCGACTTTATTATGCTAACGCGTTGTTGAACCATTTTAGACTCCATGATGACTAATTTTGATATGTTTACAATCAATCTGTCGAAGATTGGGTCGAAGATAAAACAACGCATAAAAATGACCCTTTCAAATCTTGCGTTCTTATTGGGACACCCTTTATTACACCAAAAAAGAACATTAAACTTCAGACTGGGACCATCACCGGGCACATTTAGTTTGAATAAATCTCAGATTCACAAAAAATTACTACAATCATACCTTGCTTGCTTTTTGTTTCAGGTACGCTCAATATTCCCACTTCAAAATCTACTCAGAACAAGAGTACTATAAGCTCGAGATCGATGGCTATGAAGGTAAGAACTTCTGTCAATTATTTCAATCACAGTAAATTACCTATAGGCCGGGTGGCGCTTCGAACTCTTGACGTTCGCGCGCCTCTTGGAACGCTTGATCTGTGTGGCGGACCACGGTCAGTCAAACAGTCTGGCGGGCATTTATAGTTTGTACAAACTTGAAGTTTGAACAAACTCACTGCTCACTACTTCGGGGTTTTGTGTATATTTAATGAGGGCCATCAACGCCCCTTTGTCACTGCGACCCGGTTAGATCTTTTGTGACATTCCCTTCGTGTGACACTAACTTCTCTCTCCTTCTTCTTTTTCTTCGCCTTTTCCCGTGTACAGACGGGGTCGGCGTTTTTTGTCAGCCTCTCAATCAGCCCTAACTAGTTAGGGTGATCGCTTTGGGCTGACATTTGGTTTTGGCTACAAATTTTACGCGTGGATCCCCTTGCTATTTCTTTAGCAAGGGAAATTCAGGCTGGTATACTCCCTGTTTTAAGTCCCCCAGCCAGACTTGACACTAACTTCTGTCTTCCCACAATTCCAGGCAACGCAGGCGACTCGCTGAATGATCCGTGGTACGGAAGCAACAACTCTCCCTTCTCGACGTACAACCGCGTCAACTTCGTTTTTACATTTTTGCAATGACTATTTGATGTGTATAAAATAAAAATCAAAGAAATAACTACCTATGATAAGTTTAGAATTTTACTAAATGTTAGACCTCCTGTGCAAAAGATTTGCATCCAAAATTATGTAAAGACGAATCGGTAGGTATGTGGCAATTGTGGCATAGTGGTGAAGTCAGATCTCCTAGTAAACTGAAGTATGTATGTACCTAGGTATATGGGTTTAATTCCAGCTGAGGCATGAAAATTTATGCTCACTTGAGAGTTTGGCCAAAAATGTAGGGTATTTTGAAATTTGCCTTCAATTTCGTTTTTACTTTTTTGAGATGACTTTGATGTGTAAAAAATAAAAATGAAAGAAATAAGTAATAACTATGATAAGTATGATTATTAAATGTTAAACCTCCTGTGCAAAAAAAATTGCATCCAAAATTATTTAAAGACAAATTGGTGTGAAGTCAGACCTCCTAGTAAACTCAAGTACATATGTATATGGGTTTAATTCCAGCTGAGGCATGAAAATTTATGCTCACTTGAGAGTTTGGCCAAAAATGTAGGGTATTTTGAAATTTGCCTGTTGATTACCATTCACTCAAGGATCTCTTTTTTTGTGAGTTTATGTGGAAATGTTACTTATAGGTAGTGAACTCCCTTACACTTCTCACATTAAGTTCGAAAGTTCTTTTTCATCTCTAAGATTACAACAATATTATAGGTAGATACCTACTCCAAAGAGTGTTGGGGCTGCATGAGAGTTGGTATTTTCATTTAATGGACAGGCAGGGGGTTGTGATCTAAGGTTGCCAATATCTACTCTATACCAAGCATGGTTGTGAAAATTCCTTTTCAAAAGGGGTATTTTCCTTGTGGGAAAAACAAAGTTTTGAGACTTACCTATCTAGGTGTACAGCATCTGAAACCCTCCTTCTGAGTGATGTAATGGGAAACCTTGTGAGGCTTGAGATGATTTAGGACAAGCCTTCTTGATAACAGACAAGTTACTAAGCACTATGAGTATTGGGTAATGGGTAAGAACTTTTTTTTTTTTTTCTTTTTAGACAGCTGGGGTAAAAGGAGAGGGACTACATTCCCATGTGACTGAAAAGAGGGTATTTGTTCAGAAGTCACATCAATGAAAAATTATTACAAAAAAGAGCTATTACAAATGAGCAGTGTAATGTAGGGTTAGGTTAAACACGATAGGATGCTTTCTTTTTCATTATCATGGCTTCTGATCTTCTGAATAATTACCAATGGGAGTGAGCATACTCTAACTTAACTGATCAATGTGAAAACTCTCATTTAATCACTAGCAAGAATAATTTGATTGAACTTGATTGGAGGTAGACCTACAC
This sequence comes from Diaphorina citri, assembly GCF_000475195.1. Classification (NCBI taxonomy): domain Eukaryota; kingdom Metazoa; phylum Arthropoda; class Insecta; order Hemiptera; family Psyllidae; genus Diaphorina; species Diaphorina citri. Next base: position 38,718 of record NW_007377640.1, read on the forward strand.
ATAATGGAATCAGGACTTCTATGATGCAACAGGTTTTCAACTCTTGAGACTGCAAAGGGTGATTAGAATGCCTTCTATCTGGATAATGATATTCAAACACTAATCATTGCTTATCATAACTCATAACAGCATAACCATGACAAAGGATGTTATGTTCCCATGAGCAAGGACATGGCCTGGTAGAACTCTACCAACAGGATACAATAACCTATCTGGTTATCAATACATTTGTAACATTTCAAGCTCTGTTGCTTGGTAACAGCATTTTCCACAACAAATCCCTGACATGTTTTGAGATGTCTAAATTGTAAAGTTTTGAAGCATACAAAGGAAACAAAGTTTTGAGACTTACCTATCTAGGTGTACAGCATCTGAAACCCTCCTTCTGAGTGATGTAATGGGAAACCTTGTGAGGCTTGAGATGATTTAGGACAAGCCTTCTTGATAACAGACAAGTTACTAAGCACTATGAGTTCAAACACAGAAAGACGAGAAGTACAAATGAAGCACAACTTTACACTTTTAAACAAGGAAGTTCAGACCTGAAAAATTAACGGAAAACTCGGAAAAACCTAAGTACGGATTTAATGGAAAAATCGAAAACCGCCATCCGACAAACGGCATACCGGAAAAATCTTTTTTGATTATTTTTTAAATTTTGTGTACAAAAATTTTTGTTTACAAAAAGTCTCTGTTCGAATCACACATTCGTAGGGAACACTTTTTTGTCGGCTTCACTTTTGAACAAATCCACAAACCGCCACCTCTTTGAAAAATATGGCAGGATTGAGGTTAGGAAAAAATAGAAAAAAAAGAGAAGTTCAAATTTTGAAACTGCGTAAAAGCTGCAAGATAAAAGCTCGAAGTACAAGCTACAATAAGAAGAGAATCTTGGATTAAACTGGAAAAATCCAGGTAAAACTCATTTTACATTTTCATTACTTCTTCAACTAGAATCATACCAGGAGCATTTTCTTGATCTAACACCTAAGTCCTCATTGGGTGTATGTTATCAGTAGATCTCTACAAGCTCAGGATCATTTAGGTAAGTTTCAAGCACAGAACCCACTACTTACAGTAATACCTAGTTCAGAAGCCACTACAACGAAAAGTTCCTACAATAAGATGTCACAAATGAGGAATGAACAGTGTTATTATGGGGTTAGGTTAAATGCAAAAAAGGAGCTTTCACAAATGAGCAGTGACCAGTGCTATTATAGGAATACTAGCTGAATTCCGTCGCTTCGCTCCGGAATCCCGCTAGTTCATCCCGAGGCATGGCCAAACTTGTGGAAAAGGCATGGCCGCATTAGCTTAGAAGGTAGCGCACCTGCCTAGGTTGCTGTTTCGATTCCTTTATGGGGCAGACTTTATCCTAAACAAATAAGGTTCGTTCTCGGAACGGCTGGCTTTCTCCTATCCTGTCCTCCTCTCTTCAATGTCGGGATAATAAGACCTTGGTAAATCTCTTTTTCCCTCTAGTTTCCTAAATCAAGTTTCTCGCCTTAAAAGTTGGGTTTTGATATATATCCCTTTTTCCATCACCCAACACGCGACGATATAAGGAGTTATGGTGGTAGAAAATTCCTCAGTCCCTAACCTCATCTAGCGATTATCCTCCTATTAGATATCTTCCCATTAGAGTCCATTATTATTAATGTTCTAGCGAATGACTATGGTCCAGTTCAACATAATTGAGACCCAACTGATGCCAGACATCTTGACGATCTCCAAGTCGTGACTAGAAATGTTATATCATATCTTGTGATAATGTGATGGGCGAAAATGACCAGGAGATTAACTCGCGCTATGTAGTGTGTATGTTCTGCTAATAAATTGATTAAGATTGCCTCTGCCCTGTGTTTATGTTCAATAAGGGTGGATTTGGTCATGTTCTTAGACTAAGATAGAATAATAGCATGTGCTTGGACTAGATGGTCGAGATAGTCTTCAATAAGGGTGGATGTGAACAGTTGTAGATAAAAAGTGTTGCGTAGACAATTGAAGATATGCTTATCAAGGAATATTCCTACCAAATTTCAGCTTTCTAGGTGTTGTGGTTCTAGAAATAGAGCGATCAGTGTGTGAACTATGAAATGTGAAATGTGAACTGTGAATGGATCTCGTTCTTATAATATAAGATAGGGTTAGGTTCTTTTTCAATTTTCATTGTCATTGTTCTGAATAATTAGGCATAATTTTGTTCACTTTTACAGCAAACTGCAATCACGCTAACACCAATGTTTGAGGTTGTCCAATCTGAGGAAGATGTGACAATCATTATCAAAGCTCCATATGATCATAAATAAGCAGAGACCATTGTTATTCTAGGCCTGTAAATTGACACAAGTATCCGAAGGGCTCACTCAAGATTTATTTCAGGAGAGAGTATCCTCGGATATGAAGATGGGGTATCCTGGTGGGAGACAAAGTTAAGAGACCATGGTGTCACAATATGTTTTTTGAAGAGAATTGCATTAGTTTTGAGCGAAAAGTGGAAAAAAATGTATGGGCATGTGCGTAAGAGTGACGTTGTTTTTACCACTGTTTCGGATAAAATACGCCCCGGGCGGGAATCGAAACCGCGACCTAACGGTTTGATATAGAGGGAACTGTAACAGCGGAGGTCTTATTCTGCCGAAATCAAAAAGAGAAGAAGGACAGGAAAAGCCATTCCGAGAACGAAGCTTACCAGTTTAGGACCTAGTTTGCCCTGGGCGGGAATCGAACCGGTGACCTATTAGGGAAAGGCAGGCGCGCCACTTTCCAAGCTAACTAGGCAGGTGGGACAAATTTTAATGCAAATAAGATTCGTTAACTTGGGGACTGGCGGCTGACTTTCTCCTATCCTGTACTTCTCTCTTCCATTTTGAGACGATAAGACCTCCGTTGTTACAGTTCCCTCTATCAAACCTTTTCAATAATAAAAAGTGGAAGAGCTCCTTCAGGGAATAATCCCCCACTTTAAATTCTTTGAAAAATTAAAAGGTGGTTTTCGCCAATTCCATGGGAAATCTCACCTTCGCTTCCCTCAGCAGCCACCATAACCTCCGTTGTTACAGTTCCCTCTATCAAACCTCTTTAATAATAATAAAAAGTGGGAGAGCTCCTTCAGGGAATAATTCCCCACTTTAAATTCTTTGAAAAATTAAAAGGTGGTTTTCGCCAATTCCATGGGAAATCTCACCTTCGCTTCCCTCAGCAGCCACCATTTGTTTCTTAAGGTACTCGCTGACCTCCTCTCGGCTCAGCTGTTTGTCAGCGTCGCTGTCGATCTCCTTGAACACATTGGTGGTCGTCACCTGGTCTCCAATGCTGAGTAGCTCCACTTCAAACGTCAGAGTAGCACCTGTGAACAAGAGGAAACAGTTATGAATTGAAGGGTTTTTTTTTCCGCGGCGGAGAGCAATGAGCATATAGAGCTTTTTGCTCTCAGCTCTATGCGGTTTGAAACTTTGAATTCGTCGCTTCCCCCTATCTCTACGTGCGCTATGCGCTATATTATGCTCTCTGTTTTTAGCCTTAGGCCCTTTCGAACACTTTGTTCATAGTTCGTGGGTGTCGTTTTCAGCTCGTGTTCTTCCGTCTTTTTTCTGTGTACTATTAGGTACTGTCTACCGCGGCTGTTCTACTACCTAACCTCTTCTGGGCTTTCAACTTTCAACATAGCAACGAGTGTCCATGATAAAGTAAGTCTAATAAAACTAATGTATTGACCGTTGCAATTAACTCCCAAGAATACGTAAGATTATTAATCAAGTTACACGGTATTTCCAAAAATCCCCCCCAACATTTTCACTTTCTTTTTTCGATGGAAACCAAAAACTTCAAAGCAGTTTTACTTGATACTCGATTTAGGATTTTAGGTTCTTCACCTTCAGACTGTCTGACAGACCTAGGTGGGAAACTCGGATGCTTTTTCCGCCACGCACATTCGGACTGTCTGTCGTCTGACAGTCATCTGTCTGAGCGTGAGTGGTCGGCATTAAGGAAAATCGCCTACGGGAGCGTATGCCGTGACGTCAAACCTAACCATTTACCGGTATTATTTAAATCGATTTATCTCGGTATCTAGAAGTTGTAGAAGAAAAAGAAAAATTCCATTGGTCCTCATTTTTCCTGCTCTATTACTTTGATACATCACCCAAGTAAGCGCAACTGATCTATTATTTGATTACTCTTCAACATGCGTGTCCTTATGTTATGTAAGTTAACAAAGGAAACGAGTTTCAAGTTTTAACGCCAATCTCAACCTCAGTGTAGTGGTTGGCACGGTGGACTCTTGGATCTGGAAGTTGGTGGTTCGAGTCCAAGGCGTTACAATTTGGGGAGGTGTATGAATCGGGGAAAGACGTTAATTTATGATAGGTAACTTGATAAGCATGCATGTTTAACAATAATAATAATAATAATTTACCCCTGCCTAGTTAGAGGGTTCGATTCCCGCCCGGGCGGATTTTATCCTAAACAGATAAGGTTCGTTCTCGGAACGGCTGGCTTTCTCCTATCCTCTCTTCCTTTTTTCTTCGCTTTCGGAAAGATAAGACCTTAGCAGTTACAGTTCCCTCTATCAAACCTCTTGAAAAAAGTTTTAATTCGAATTCGACTATTTTGCATTTAGTTTGTCCGTTTGTTTGTTTGTCTGTCTGTTTAGACATAGCTCTCGAAAGGGTGGTCCGATTTTGTAAGCCGTCCTTAGAAACACGTGACAAACAATATTATGACATACTGATCAGTTAATCATTGATTATAGTCATAGCACATGACATGATCCATAAACCCACCTACGCTTTCTCATGCTCCAAAGATCACTGGAATAAAACACGTGATAAACAATATTTCAATATTATGACATACTGATCAGTTAATCATTGATCATAGTCATAGCACATGACATGATCCATAAACCCACCTACGCTTTCTCATGCTCCAAAGATCACTGGAATAAAATTGCTAAAAATCATAGCCGTCCTTAGAAACACGTGACAAACAATATTATGACATACTGATCAGTTAATCAAGTTAATCATTGATTATAGTCATAGCACATGACATGATCCATAAACCCACCTACGCTTTCTCATGCTCCAAAGATCACTGGAATAAAATTGCTAAAAATCATAACGTTACTTATTAAATATTTTAATTCATAGGAGTTAATTGATATTATTTCGTAGAAAAAAAAATATAAAAACCCATGCCCGCTTTTTTTTTTTTTTTAAATATTTTAATTCATAGGAGTTAATTGATATTATTTCGTAGAAAAAAAAATATAAAAACCCATGCCCGCTTTTTTTTTATTTATTTTTAATTCCATAAATCTAATAGATAAGCGAAAAATAAAGTCTCACATGTACTGGGTCAGAAAAAAGTGCACCTCACACATCTCCAGAGTTAATGGACATTATTGGAACAATCAAAATGGTCCAAAGCTTTCCACTGGCCCCGTATATCGAGCTAATCGCTAATCCCAATTCGTGTGTGGGGGGCGTAGCCATATTACTTAATTACCAATAAAATAATCCATAAATCAAATTTTATTGCTCGGGCTCAAGACAGAGTTCACTTTTATTTTTCTTTCGGTCCAGATGTATCCAAAAATCGAGCCACAGATAATCAGAATCGAAAATCAGAACCTCTACGATTTGACTTTAAATATGATTAAAATGTAAGGTTGTACAGCTAAATCAATAAAATGGAAATGAAATTCGAGTTAATAGGGTTTATCTGATTAAGGAATGATCTAATGACCCGACAGTCGTGCGTTGGAACAACTTTATTAATTTGCAGCAGAGTTTGGGCTAAATCCGGCTGATTAAAATTTGTGTTCTAATGTAATTTAGTGATAGATACTTGTGCGGATCTACACCGGTTTGGATTAATAAAAAATAATAATAATAATAATCAAATCCAATACGGTTGGTCCAGTGGTAACGCGCTTGCTTGCCATGCAGAAGGTCCCGGGTTCGAATCCCACCATCGACAAAAATTTGTACTCGTTGAGTATTTAAGTAAATATCTAAGTACCATGATTATTGCCATTGATACTATCAGGCTCTTCCGCTCAAGATACATATCTTCGGAGAATCTTTTTCCGACATTATTTAGGTTTCGATTAGTTGGGAGACAGAGCTGACAGTATCATCTTGAACAGATATATGTAGGGCCATCGGCTATATTTGAGCTCGATGTCACTGCGACCTGGTTAGATCTTTTGTGACTTTCCACGGATTAGAAGAGCGATAACATCGATAACCCTCGAACAAGCTATCAACAAACATACATAGTTAGCTCATTAACAAACGAGATATAAGTTACATTTCTCAAACAGCTCTTATTAGCAGTCAATTACTGGCACAAATGTCCCATTTGTCGTTTTCCAGGTGATCCAAAGGCGGGACGATTTCGGGGACCCACGGGAGAACTTCAACCGGGACTGGAACGACTACAAGAACGGTTTCGGGGATCCCAGCAAGGAATTCTGGATGGGTAATGAGAACATCTACATGCTTACAAACAATGAGGAATACATGCTCAGGATAGAGCTGGAAGACTTTGAGGGTAACAAGAGGTGAGTGGGACGTCGCGATGCACGACGAGATGAGAAATGAAATTTGTTTCGTCTCAAAATCTCCAAAATCATTAACGAAAGACAAAAAAAAATGACCATGCCTCGTACTGCATACTTGAGATGAATTCGGAGATAACAAGTAACAAGAGCCAAGAGGTACTTAAAAGCTGGTGTGAATATCACCACACAATCGCGATGCATCACGACGAGATGAGAAATGAAATTTGTTTCGTCTCAAAATCTCCAAAATCATTAACGAAAGACAAAAAAAATGACCATGTCTCGTACTGCATACTTGAGATGAATTCGGAGATAACAATTATGTATATTAGTACCTACATAAAAAAAAAAAAACAGACTTCAGACTGGGATCATCACCGGGCATATTTAGTTTGAAAAAATTTCCGATCTACAATATTAAAGCAATACTGCTTATTATTTCAGGTACGCTCAATATTCCCACTTCAAAATCTACTCAGAACAAGAGTACTACAAGCTTGAGATTGATGGCTATGAAGGTAAGGACTCTTGTTAATCATTTTAATTAGAGTAATTTAACTCAAAGGTTAGGGTTGGGGTAGTAAGGGCATCCAATCTTCACTACAAAGTATATACCTATAAAAGCAAGGTCTGTTTGGCCATGCCTCGGGATAAACTAGCGGGATTCCGGAGCGAAGCGACGGAATTCAGCTAGTATACCTATAAAAGCAAGGTCTATTCACACACTGATCGCTCTATCTCCCGAAAGACAATACCTAATACGAGAGGATTTTGTAGAAATCATTCACACACTGATCGCTCTATCTCCCGAAAGACAATACCTAATACGAGAGGATTTTGTAGAAATCTAAACCGATCTCGAGTCATGATCAATTTTCCGTGGCAAAGCACGGGCGGGCAACCTGCTAGTAGTAAAGCATTTGCTGCAGAACCGATTGTCAGCCTCAAATAAGACCAGTCTGGTACAGATCTATCGAGGACGACAAACTCCGAATTCGGGCTTTGAGCAGTTTCATAATAATGCTAGAGAGGACTGTTCGGAGCTATCAAAGATGTTAAGGTGAGTTCGGGTGTGATAAACGAAAATTTTGAGCCCTTATTGTGTATAGCTGTAAATCTTGCCAAGCTGGTCGCTAACGTCCGAAACGGATAGTGCACTACAAGCAAAGTAGCGATTTCTGACGACAAAACTTCTTCGCCTTTTCCCATTTTCAGACGGGGTCAGCGTTTTTTGTCGGCCTCTTTTACGAGTGGATGCCCTTCGCACACAACATTTGCTATTCCTTCATAAAGGGGAATTTCAGGCTGGTATCCTCCCTGTTAAACGTTCCCGAGTCAGGCCTTTATTCTATTCTGAAACCAAAGGTTTCCCTACCTTTAGTTCCATCTAAAACCGAAGGTATATTCTAAAACCAAAAATCTTTTCTAGTCTTACCCACTGTAAGGCTCCTTTCACATCTAGACTGCAGTATATTCTAAAACCAAAAATCGTTTCTAGTCTTACCCACTGTAAGGCTCCTTTCACATCTAGACTGCAAATTGTCAGTCTAAATTTGAAAGGAGCCTAACCGTAAGACACACACTAACAGGGCATTGTATTAATGTATTTCGTATTGCAGGGATACTCCTGTCTGGATCTTCTCAACGGAGGCATGAGGCATAGCGGAGTGTTCTACCTGCAAATTCGAGGTACCACCTATTGGTTCCTCAAAGTCTTCTGCGAGCAAGAAGTGGGCGAAGGAGGCTGGACGGTAAGTGGTTGGGTGGAAGAGCTCAAGAGAAAAATAGCTCACCCTAAAGGAAATTTAGCTAAACTGAAAATCTTCGAAATATGTACTTTACAATGACCATCAAAAATTTCAAAGCCTATGGCACATTGGAAGCGTAATGTCAAATAAGACCAGTCTGGTACAGATCTATCGAGGACGACAAACTCCGAATTCGGGCTTTGAGCAGTTTCATAATAATGCTAGAGAGGGGAATGTGATATCATCTTTTAAGTAATCGCCGAATTTCGCGGGGTTTCGTGTGAATTCGTGTGACACTAACTTCTCTTCCCACAATTCCAGGCAACGCAGGCGACTCGCTGAATGATCCGTGGTACGGAAGCAACAACTCTCCCTTCTCGACGTACAACCGCTAAACAGATAAGGTTCGTCCTCGGAACGGCTGGCATTCTCCTATCTTGTCTTTCTTCTCCCTTCGCTTTCGGGACGATAAGACCTTGGCAGTTACAGTTCCCTCTATCTACCGCGCTCCTTAATCCTTACAACCACATAGCAAAAGGTCTCGAAAGCAACCCAAGTCCCAGGCCTGATTCCAAATTCCTTGCCAAGTCCGACACGTTCATTTCTTATCATTATTCTCTTTCTGTTATCATCATTAGTGTCTTTTCTTCTTATGGGAAAGTTGCTCGCAGTGGCGTAGCGTAGTCTAAATTCAAGTGTAGGGCGTTGTAGGGCTCATATACAGGTCTACCAAGTCCCATCACAGTACATGCCATTAATATTTGTGGGCATTAGAGTGAACGTTTGAGTTGTATGGCCGCCATACACGCCATACATACACGCTACGCCACTGGTTCACTGGTTGCTCGTCTGCCCTTGAAATAGATTCGGTGTGGCTATCAGCACTTGTCGTTGTGACTAGCAAGAGATCTAATTAGCTCGTAATTAGACGGCTCGTTATAACAAACGAGAAAATAAAATACAGGGTCGCTCCGACGACAACACTCTTAAGCAGTAGCTACACTATAAATTGGTACCTATTCCCTGAAACGGAGGGGATGGGATTACACCCTCAAGAAAGCCAGCATGATGATTCGACCTAAAGGAATGGTGTCCTCAGTTTAGAGAGATGTCAACTCAATAGGTTTCATCAAATGAAAGCGAATCAAAAGCCGTCCATCCAACACATGGACCCGCGTTCCACCAATCAGGATCCATGGTTTCAAAAACTGGAGCAAATTTTTAGACGAATTTATAATTCTTGCAATCTCACAAGACTTTATTTGACATTCCAAAAAAAAGCCTGTTGAGGTCTTATGCTCCGAAAACGAGGAGAGAAGGAAGATAGGACAGAAAAAGCTGTAGCCCGTTCCGAGAACAAACCGTATTGTTTAGGATAAAGTTCGTAAGCGTTAGGTCGTGGGCTCGATTCCCACCCGAGACGTCAGATAGATAAAATCATTTTCTCGACTGGAATGCACTTGGGGTTAACCAAATATTTAGGGTTCACTGTCTAGGTCGTAGGTTTGATTCCCACCCGAGACGTCAGATAGATAAAATTATTTTCTCGACTGGAATGCACTTGGGGTTAACCAAATATTTAGGGTTCACTGTATAAATGCAATCGGTCAACATTCTCAAATAAAATGAGAAGACATCCTAGATTTTATGCATCGTTTATAGCAAAGAATAATAAAAGCAGTGCTCCCCATGTATGGCCAGATAGTTGCCTCGGGCAATACCGTCATGTTCAGATAAAGTGCTCCAGATACGACATAACCAGTAAGTTCCATCATGGTACCTTATTATCATAGCTGAGACTAACAGACATTGTTTTATCAAAGTCATAATTATTTGATTACTCTTGAACATGCGTGTCCTTATGTTGTGTAAGTTAACGAAGGAAACGAGTTTCAAGTTTTAACGCCAATCTCAACCTCAGTGTAGTGGTTGGCACGGTGGACTCTCGAGAAAAATAGCTCACCCTAAAGGGAATTTAGCTAAACTGAAAATCTTCGAAATATGTACTTTACAATGACCATCAAAAATTTCAAAGCCTATGGCACATTGGAAGCGTAATGGTGGGAATTTTAGTAGAACGGTGTCGCGCGATGCCGCTTGAAAATCCATCAATGAAAATTTGAAAATGATACAGACCTCTCACACTCTAGGAGACCTAAGTCGCGCCTCTCTAGGCCCAAGAAGACCCATGTTGCGCGACTCCAGTGTGAAAGGTCCCTGTCATTTTCATAGGTTTTGATTTTCGGGCGGCTTCGCGTGACTCCGCGCTACTAAAAGAGGTGCGTCTAGGTGACTACCCTTCCACTGTGCGACAGGCCTTAAGCTGGATTTTTATAAGCCGTTCTTGAATCAAACCTTTTAATAAAAAATAAAATAAACATAAATAAATAGGTAATAATTATAAAATACCTGACTCCCCAAGTACCGCTAGTTTGTTCTAGGAATCTAGAACACTTCAATCTGTTAAGGAATCAAGACCCTCTTTTGCAGCGATGCCGCTTGAAAATCCAAATCAATGAAAATTTGAAAATGATACAGACCTCTCACACTCTAGGAGACCTAAGTCGCGCCTCTCTAGGCCCAAGAAGACCCATGTTGCGTACAACCGCGACAACGACAGGTCCAGTCTGAACTGCGCCTCCATGCTCAAGGGCGGCTGGTGGTGGAAGTCGTGTGGACGAGGTCTGAACGGTCTCTATCTGAACGACCCGCAAGATCTGACCGCCAGACAAGGTAAGGGTTAAACTGATAAAGTAGGGGAAAGAAAAATGGGCGGGGTTTAGGAGTCTATATCTGAACGACCCGCAAGATCTGACCGCCAGACAATGCAAAGTTTGTACATCGGATAATTGCATACCTGCATACTTAGGGTGACCATAATTTTTTTGGCCCAAAGCGGGACGCAGTCCTTTTTGGACGAAGGCAGGGGGTGAGGTACAAACATATTTTATACCCGCAAAGTTTGTACATCGGATAATTCCATACCTGCATACTATATGCAACAAATTACATTAACATTGATTATCACTAGTCCCAGGGCCGGGCTAACAGATTACAGTGGAAGGGGTACATACCTACTACGGGATGGGCATGCTACGACACAGACCACAAAAAATTATTTTCCCGTAGAACATTGAAGACATTTTACCAGAATAGTTATCTTGGAGCGTAGGGCCTCTGCGCGCTAGGTCGCGGCTTCGATTCATGTCCGGGGCGGATTTTATCCTAAACAGATAGGTAAGGGGAGGGACAAACTGAAAATCTGGTAAGGTAGGGGTGTTGATATTTCCTACAAAAAGAATAGAATAGAATTTGAAAGAGAGATCAATTCTTCAAAGTTCCAGACTTTCCAGATAAGAGTAGGTGGAAATCTTCAGGGAGGTACTCATTCTTCCTTCGATATTATCTGTTTATGTAGAAATCGGCGAAATACTAGTTCGAAAAAATTACTGATCAAGTGCCTAAAGTAAGTCTACTTTTTATGATATGACTCTGAATCTGACACCTCTAAAATGTCCATGTTCCAGGTATCGTCTGGTTCAGATGGAGGGGATGAGGTCAACCACTAGTCTACTCTATACCAAGCATGGTTGTGAAAATTCCTTTTCAAAAGGGGTTTTTTCCTTATGGGAAACTGACAACTGATCCACTTAACTTAAATTGAAGCAATGGTAAGTTTCCCCAAAAGGAAAATACACCTATGCTATAGCTATTGGGTAATGGGTAAGAACTTTTTTTCTTCTTCTTCTTCTTCTTCTTCTTCTTCTTCTTCTTCTTCTTCTTCTTCTTCTTCTTCTTCTTCTTCTTCTTTCTTCTTTCTTTAGACAGCTGGGGTAAAAGGAGAGGGACTACATTCCCATGTGACTGAAAAGAGGGTATTTGTTCAGAAGTCACATCAATGAAAAATTACTAAAAAAAAGAGCTTTTACAAATGAGTAGTGACCAGTGTTAATAGAGGGCATTAGAGCAGTGTTTCTTAATTAGTTTGGCCCACGGAACCCTTTTCAAAAGGTGAACATCTTTGCGGAACCCTGAACTTTCAAGATTGCATAAAAACTGGAGCAAATTTTTAGACGAATTTATAATTCTTGCAATCTCACAAGACTTTATTTGACATTCCAACTGAGGCTTTTTCCGCCAGACTCCATACACAAGAAGGCCACTCTGAGGCTTACGTGTAGGGGCAACTTCCCCAAAGGATGGGTTAAGCTTATATGACCGCCAGACTCCATACACAAGAAGGCCACTCTGAGGCTTACGTGTAGGGGCAACTTCCCCAAAGGATGGGTTAAGCTTATATGAATCTACGAGGCTTTTTCCGAATCAAATTTTCAACTTGAAAGTCTCGATTGGAATCGGTCTAAACTTTTTATTATCTCTTTGATTGTAAAAATGTTTGGTAGCAGCAACAACTTGGTTCAGAATGAGGGTAGAAAGTAGAAACGGGAATGCTCTTTAGTATTGTCTTCTGGTTCTAGATTGATTTATGATCCTACATCAAACTGTTTCATAATTTGAAGGGGATCAGTAATAGTGCACCTACCTACATCCTACAAGAATGGACAAGATGACTATAAATATTTCATAGATTTGTTCTTTTTGAAGGAAATCAATTTAGATCCCTTTTGCTGATACCGATTTATTTCTCCAGAAAAGAAAAATGACAATTCCTTTCGCAGATCTTTCTTTAAAAAAACATATCAATGTAGACTAATGTAGAGGATTTCTGCTAACATAATATGTTTCTCCAAAGGAGAAAATGCCGAGAGAAAATAATGGATAGAATAAAGTCTTGTAACATTGCAAGGAACTTTTGATGTTATGTAGGTATTTGTAATTTTGTAAATTGTATAGTTGAAAATTTTATATTTTTTGAAGCAGGGTGTGCCAAACACACATAGATGAAATGATTCGGATCCAAATAGAAGAATCATTGGCGTAAAGCTGTGTCCACACATAGTCGATGGCCGTCGATCGACGAGATGAATCTATGTTGTCGAGGAGTGTGGACGGTTTCGGTCATCGATTGACGGCAGTTGACAATGTGTGTGGACACAGCTTTTATTGGATCGCGTGCTTAGTGTGGAAGTGTTTCAGACAAAATCGATCGACCACTGACACCATAGTATACCCTCGATCGACGGAAGTTGACTATGTGTGGACACAGCTTTTATTGGATCGCGTGCTTAGTGTGGAAGTGTCGATCGATCACTGACACCATAGTATACCCATTACCCACTGCCTTTACTTTAGTGGATGTGTGGTCCAGAAGTGGAAGTCTTTAGAGGTACATAGTCTCATTTACCTGATCTGATTTGAGCCGATTGACGGCAGTTGACTATGTGTGGACACAGCTTTTATTGGATCGCGTGCTTAGTGTGGAAGTGTTTCAGACAAAATCGATCGACCACTGACACCATAGTATACCCACTGCCTTTACTTTAGTGAATGTGTGGTCTAGAAG